>NC_080429.1:4628472-4669947 GCF_029873635.1 Malania oleifera | reverse complement strand
TCAAACACTTTTTTCATTCCATTTTTTAAATCAAAGGACTCTTGGTTCCTTACGTTATTTCGTGGAGACTTGAAGATTGCCATCTTTCATATACGCCACGGTATATTTCTTGTGTCAACGTAAGTATTATCCGTTGGATGTTTTCTGCAAGTAACATGTTTTCTTGTTCTAAACCTGTTGGCTTTTCCCCATGACTCATATCTACAAAACTTTATCTGATTTGAGGGTTATTTGCTTTGGATCCTTTTACAATATCGCGCGTCTTTTGTCGATGATGATTTATCGTAATGATATCTAAAAAATATAACAGACCAGATATTGGCTTTCTCTGTTCGATTACTCATTGCTCAATTTCATTGAGAAGTACACCATCAGAGCGGTTACCATCTCTTCATGATGCTCATGCGGTGCTTCGTTATCTTAATCTTCTCCTGGTTCTGCTGAATCTTTTTCTCTGCTCATATCATCCCTTAAAACTTACTGGTTTTACTGATTACGGGAATACTGGGCCTAGTTGTCCTGATTGTCTCGTCGATCACATAATATACTGGTGATTCTATTATTTTTCTTTGGTAATTCTCTGATCTTCAGTGGCGAATCTAAGGAAAGAAACCCTGTCTCATCGTAATGTCTGTTCTCGTCTTTTGCTGAAGTTGAATACCGGCTAGAAACTACTGGATTGTAATTAATCATTGCTTGTCTCGCCATTACAATCAACAGATCTTTGTGTGTTTTCAATTTTTGCCTCTTTCTTTGTTTAGTGATAATCAAGGCTGGCCATTGGCAAACAGTCGGCTATCTACACGCCTGTTTTTCACATGTGAGCGATAACAAAGCATCATAAGTATTGATTGTCTTAGAAATAGTTTTGCTGATAAAGTATCAAGCTGGATTTTCTTCATCTTCTTCACATTCCAACACATCATCGTTTGCTGATATTTTTAAAAAGCTCGGTTGGGTTCTGAGGCATTTCATCATCTCTTGTGCTATGATGGGTATGTTAAATATTTCATTCCACAATGCCCACATCATTCATCACATCTATGAGGGTGCATCCAATTAGCAGATAATATTATCCAGTCAGCCTTCATCATCACAATAGACATTAGGCATTTACCGAATTTATCCAGAAACACAAGATTCACAGAGCGAACGCTAGAGCATGTACTGCCACCCAATCTATCATACAAGGCTGCAACAATTTTGCAGTACGATAAAACCAATGGCGAGTTACGGCAGCAAGCCTTGCAAGGAGCAAGTGTTTCAGGGTGACAAACATAGGGCCCTAGGAGACATGAATGGTTTGAAATAATCCTGTCTCAGTCTGGCTACCTGCTATAGTATAGAGATAAGATATTCAGTGTTGAAGATTTGTGAGGTTTAAATGGTAAGGTGTTATTCTTTGTAGGTACACATTTTTTGGGTCAGGAGCAGGTGTAGTAGAAACATCTTTGTAAAGACTTTCTCTTGTCATAGATCAGAATTGGAAATTCCCGTTACAGTTTGCAATAGCGGCCACCACGCACCTATAAAATCCTTCAACTGAGTCTACCAGGCCTATCCATTCAACCAAGGCAACCAAGGTTTCCTATTATTTTCAAGCGAAAAGCGCCGACTAGGTCCTTCTTCTTTGGATAAACTATTTTAGGAAATAATTTAAGCATAATACAATTTGAACAGCAAATTCATTCTCTTCTTGGCGTGATCTTGCCTCTAAGCTTGAACAAAGCCCTTTAACCTCTTAACATATGCAGTGTCATTTTAGCTGAGTTCGAGTAGGTCTTGTGTGGTTCGATTTTACACACAATTGACCAAGTGCTAACACACTAAACAAAATTAAGTAAGCAAAGTTGATTCGTTCAATCTATTTGGTCGTATACTTGCTAATCAGGGTAAATTGGTGGCAAGTTTGCTTTTCATTATAACAATAACCGATAAACCGTCATGTAGATGAAAACATTTAAGAAGCATATGAGTCTACCTGTTTCTTAATTATGTTTTGGGTTCTACCACGACATCCCAAACGAAATTTGATTTTTCCAGTACGGTACTAATGGTTGAGTGGGGCAGCGGTCCACCAACTTTTGATTGGTCTACTTTGGGTTTTTTTGGGGTACAGAGCACGGTTTTGAATTTGGCGGGTTAGAAAGGAACGTTCATCACAACTGACGCTTGGTTGTTCTCAATTGTAATGATCGAATTGGCTTGAAAGAATTTACCTCTTGCCGGAAATGATGGCACCAATTGAGGATTAAGCAACTAACACTTGCCTTGTGTCTCGTGCTTGTTATGTTCGATCCAAGTGTCTGCTATTGGTCTTGTGTGTCACTTGTATGATTTCGGGTTTATCCTTTGTATTAATTATGGATATCTTAGAAGGAAGATTCAAGAAAAGAGTAGTGAACTACATTGGAAAGAAACAATCATCGGCACATCGTATACCAATCGATTTCACAAACCTGCATCAAACACCCTCCATGGTGTTGGTCACATCCCGAATATTTCTAAGCAATGCCTTTGAATTAAAGCCGCAAGTAGTGGGCTCGTCAAAGTGAATTGATATTAACAGAAAAGAGCAAATTTCTCTTCAGAAAAATAGTCGGGCGTACTCAATAGACATGCACAGGAGGAGGCGGGCCTAAAGCCTTCTATCTCTAAAACCATGCCATGGCAAAGATCTGCATCAATAGTTCAGACTAGTATAGATCAAAATTTCCCGAAATGGTATTGGATGACGGGGGGGTGAATGATTAATCACCGGCAAGGGCAACGGCTCCAGCGTGGTATTTTAAGGCCTATCTTAGCCTTTCGCTGAAATTCTCCTCCATGTCTCACACTTTTATTCTTTCGGGTGGTGTGTTTGATGAAACACCGGACAACAAGATCGATAAGATAGTTGTTAAGATATAAAGATTATGAAATGGGTTAGGGATAAACCTAAGTATTTATTATTTTACTGAGAAGAATGGTATAAGTTATCTGGAATGTTCTATTTAGAACAATTAGGTGCTTTGGTGGAGTGGTGCAAAATATTTCGTGATCCTTAGGTGGTAGTTATGGCAAAATAAGAAAAAAGAAAAAAAGTCAACGTAGGGGCTAGGGGTGATGGAATATGGGGAAGACAAGGAAGCAGGAAAAGGTTTGGGGCCGAGGGGCGAAAGGTGAGGGAGCACAAAAATAGTATGTTAACTCATTCAATAACATCATAAAAATGTCACATTAATTTCTCATTCTCACAAGGACGGCGAACAGGAATTGGTAGGAAAAAGGCAGAGGAAACAGATGGGTCCATAGAGGGCTAGATTGGAAACATTAGGGGTGTAACAGAATGTGTAAGGACGTGAAAAAGTAAAGGGCCCGCTTTGCCTTTGTCCTCTTTCCCACTCTCGCCTCCCCTCCCTTGCTGTTCCCCCCCTTGTTTTCCTTCTCTCGTCCCCTTCCTCCCTTTGGAACGCAAAAGCGGGAAAATTCATAAATTGTATTTGAAGGGCCAATACACCACACGTAAGAGGAATACGATTATTTCTTTTGACAAAAACAAATTAACGTATTGACATAGTAAGAAAATTTAGATTTTCAACAATAGGATTTTCCTTTCCTTTCCTCCCACCACTCTTTTCTTCATTTTTTTGTAACTTTTGATTGTTCCACAACAACACAATTTAACTTACTTGATTTTTAGTGGGTCTTGGTAGGAAATTTACCAGATTGGTTTCAACACTCAACTCGAAAATTTACTTTATATCATTTTAATTGTTCAAACAGCTAGGCACTGCACCTAAGTAACGATAATACTCTTAGTTTAGGTCTATATATTTTTGACATTTCTCACATACTTAAGTGAAAATAAAACAAAATTTTATTTCAAATGCATTTGAATGCTATGAATATATATATATTATATATTTATCAGATATATGCTATAAAAGTAAGAAGTTTGTGGGGTGTGTGGTAGGCAAGATCAATTTAAATTTTTGATGTGGACATCAACTTAGACAATTTTCTTTTTTGGAAAATTAGTTAATTTTATATAGTACTTTGGTTTTTTTCTTAAAAAAAATATAAAAGATTGAATAAATATAAATCACTACCAAGAAAATTTGTTACTTATATAGTTTTGAGCAAGCGGAAATTTCCGGCCATCAAAGTCTTGGATATGGTATTTTGTTTTTGTTTTTGCAATAAAAAGTAAAGAAAGGCAAATTTCTTCTTCAAATGCATGGAATGTGGAATAAAATTTTTTTTATTAAAAATGGTAAATTTTCTCGACATTTGTATGATGGGGTGCATAAGGGATCACCTAATTTTTGTAAGGGTAATGATATGGCATATTTACTTTGTTGAAAAATTTTATTTACGAGTTACATGCCTTGGTTTTAAAACGATTTAACCTACTTGACTAGTTGATTTTGTTCAAATACATGCAAATAATTTTTTCATTTCCATAGGTCTTATTGTTTCGAGGTAATCTATTTCCTCTTTGGCTTATAGTGGTTATTGTCCACCTGAATGAAATTATTAGGTGATCATGCAATGACAGACTAGTGCCGTGACAAATACTTTATCTTCCAATTTGGCGTCCACTTGGATAAATCCTGAAAGGACTTATCCAGGTTTGGAGTTTTTTTGGCTCATAACAAAATAAATGTACTAACATTAATCTTTGTGTTGCTTACAATAATCATAGTGTTATTGTTATTATTGAGATATTAACCACAATTTGCGTTGTTACCTAACAGTGTATTCAATATTTTGCACGATCATGTTACGCTACACAATAACAAATACAATGATAAATGTTGGAGGACATCAACAGACAAAGATAGCCGACACTGATAGACGTTCGAATAATGAAGTGATCATAAGACACATCGCATGGTGCTTATTTCACATGGATTGAAATATGTATAATACTCAAAGTTCACTCATCCTTTCAAGTTTAAATCTTTTTTCAATTTTGTCTTCAAAACAGTAGTATGAACAATGATCTCCTCAAGAATAATTCTTTTCAATCAACGAGTGAGGGTGTAAGCAAATTATTTTGAAAGATGAAAGAATTTGTTCAAAATGAGTAGAATGAGCACAAAAAAATCAGAGAATTTTAGGGTGCTATGATTTTCCAATCAGGAATTGCTAATAGTAAACTCATGCAGGGAGTATAATATATTAGACACTACCAAAAAATTAACTTTTCGCTACTGGAGACGCATTTTGGTTATTTTTGAAAAAGTTTACGGGTTAGCGATAGAAATAACCGCCGAGTTGAACCTCTGGTAAAGATATGAGCAAAATTTTAATTTTCCCAATTTTTTCAGTTGAAACCGCGCTTCGTATGAGCTTGCGAGGCGAGCGGTCGTGTTGAGGTTGTCAACAGAGAATATGGTCGATTCAAGATGCACACCAAAGGGTCCTTGTCTTAATTTCTTTCTCTCTTCGGTCAACTCATAATCATAGCCATTTATTGTTTATACATGTTCTCATGGTTCGTTGGGCCCAGTTAATCGTACCAACGGGAAGTAAAGATAGTTCAAGTTGACCATTCATACAAATTTTGGATCGACTTTTGGTCAAGATCAAAATCTAACATATTGGTTGGAGGTTCGATTACAGTTGGGAGGTTTTTGTTCAGACATTGGTAATTTTCGATCGACCGACCTAAAGCACAATTTTGTTTATCATAAAACGAGACGTCGACGGTACTTAAGTTAAATTGTTGACTTTGTTTTTGGTTTCAACCGTCATTTAGAATCGAAATATGTACATGGTATTTTATATAGGCGGTGATTGTTTCTATTTACATTCTTCTATCGGCCAATTATTACCATGCAAAGGCTTTCGGTCCGGTAACTGCGACCGATATCCCCCTTATCTGTGTTCATTTAAGAGGTTTTTATTTACTTTCAGGTTTCATGTCAACATTTGTGGCGCACAAATATTCTTTATTCATAAGTCAATCTAGTTCATATGGGTATAACTTTTATGTTATGGGGGACTTTTCATGTGATGTTTAGGGACCTAAAGTCAATTTATTGACATTGAGAGCAAACCTTAAAAATCCGGTTTTGGTCAACCAAAGGGTACCCTATGGTCATTTGGTTCCCTATGGTCAATCTACGGTCATGTTGAGTATAAATACCTATTATGCATGTGATGCAGTTATTGCAGACCATAAATTATTATAGGTCAAATAATGAAACAAAAATACATATATAATTAAAACAAATATCTTCTTCTTTTGCTCTTGACTTTCATGCAACCAGCCATGATAAGTGCTAGAGCCAATCGTTCTGGTCTTCTCGCATGAAATCACTTTCAGTGTGTGATCTGAATGATTAATCTAACATGTTCAAGCACTTATGCACACACATTAGTAACATGCAGTTTGTCATAATTAAAACCAAGGATCGGACTCAAAAAGTCAACACCTGAGTTCTGAATGGAGGCACTACAGAGTGCTTATAGAGATCTGTAAAATTATAACTATTAAAATAATTAGAAAATATAATAAATATTATATATAAATAAATAATAAGAGGAAAAAGGGAAAATTCTAAAGGAAAAGGCAGCAGACCTCTTTGACGAATCTCTTGCCTTCGTCGACGAGTGATCCTCAAAGGATCATCGACAAAGTTCAGTCGCTCATCAACGAAGCTATCCTGAGAGAGTGAATTTCAGAGGTTTCATCGACCAATGAATCCTCTCGTTGATGAATTGCCTTCTGTGGTTCGTCAATGAATCGTGTCTTCTAGTCGACAAAGCCATGTGAAACCATCATGAAAAAATAGATTTGAGGAAGCTTCTCCGTGAAGAAATCACTTTTTATTTGTTTTTCTCTCTCTAAAATGTTTCTCTCTACCTTCTCTTTAAGATTCTGGGCCAGATCCCGAATTAACAAACGGAAATCGCCACGGTGTTCTAGGGGAGATTCTCTACACATCTAGCGGAGTAGATTTCTAAACTGGCCTTTTTAAGAATCGCTCCAAAGTTGAGGTCAAGGTTAGGATTCTTAGTTTTTTCACTAGGGTATTTAGATGCTTTACTCAAATAGCTGTAGAAAATGAACAGAAGTTGTCAAATAAGTTTTTATAGACGTGATGAAGAAACCTGGTTGACTGAATTGGTTATTTAGTGTGTTTAGCTCAGTTAAACAGGGTTTTTGTGTAAGTTCAGGTGAGGCGGCCTACAGGCAATCCATTTTGGGGGGCCATACTAGTGCATAGTGTTGTAGGAATCATGTACGGGGAATATATCATCAATATTTATGAGTGATTATATACTGTGAAATAGTGGAAACGTTTTGGTGTAGCTATTCTATATAATTTTCATATGAGTTCTAAAAAGCCAACCATTTGAATTGATAAATTTCCGATCTGAGGCCAAGGGTTGTGCCAAACTAGATATTATTTGTGAAAATGAATTAAAATGGCAGAGCTTCTGGTTAATTGTGGCAAGCAATTAAATGTTATTTTCAATATAAGAACGATGTTATGGGTTGCTTATTTTAAATTCGACCTAGGCACAGATGATATATGTTGTTAAAGTAAGTGTGAGCAATAGAGATAAAATGATGTTTTCTATGTTGTAACTATGTGCGTGTCGTATGTATGAGATGCACGAAATAAGGAGATGAAATGTAATTGAGAACTAAAAGTGAATGATTTACATTTCATGTTCATGTATTGCTAATGTTAATTACAATGTATGGTTTGAGAACTACGGTGGACCAAAAAAGGGCACAGTACTGTTGCGGATATGTATGGTAGCACTAGTGCACCCACACGTCTTAAATAGAGTGTGGAGACGGGATGGTCAATTGTGCTGGGAAGGGTATTGTCCCCCTAGAGTCTAGACTAGTAGGAACAACCAATCTAGGCTTTCAAACCTATAGAAATTTACAGGTATCAGTTTACGTTATTTACTCGAGTAGGCTGACACAGAAAAAAAAAGTAGAAAAAAAGGTTTAAGTTCAGCCTTACAGCCGCACAACCTAAGTCCCCGTCATAGGATGGGTGGCGAAGCATGACTATGATTTTTCATCGGTATAAAAGGTTATAAACGCATAATTGTAAGTTTAACCATGGATAATATGAGAACAACAAATATGGAAATTGCATCTTATGGACCACGATCTATAGAGAACAACAGACGAAAATGATATGAAACTACTATGCTGAAAGTAAGACTGGAACATAGAATGAGAATGTAAATATGAATGCAAATGTAATGAATGACCAGAGATACAGTATAAAGAGTGATGGAGTAAAGTATTATCAGTATTCAATATAATATATTACATTATTTGGGTGGGGTATACTCTTCTCCCGCAGGCTTGCTGAGATTACAGACCTATTTGGCCATTCTGATAGTATCCTAGGTAGCTGTGCAGGAATTATCTACTCATCCATCAAGTGTTTTTATACGGAATAAATTCAAACTTTCACAACTTATCTTTTTGTTTCCACCACAACACAACTTGACTTGATTTTTATTGACGATTGGTTCAACACTCAACAGGAAAATTATACGTTATATCATTTTTTATGTTCAAGCTAGGCATCACACCTAAGTAACGATAATATACTATTCGTATTTATATCTTTATCATTTCGCACAACTTAAGAAAATAAAAAAATTTATTTCAAATGCATTGATGCTATGAATATATAATAATAATAATAATAATAATAATAATAATAATAATAATAATAATAATAATAATAATAATAATAATAATTTGGGTGTGTGGTATCAAGACTAATCCATCTAAATTTTGTATGTGGACATCAAATTAGACAATTTTCTTTTTTGGAAAAATTACTTAATGTTTTATAGTACGTTGGTTTTTTTCTTAAAAAAAAATCAAAATATAAATATAACTCACATAACACAGAAAATTTTCACCTTTGTTGAAGCAGCATTCCATCAAGTCGTGGACATGTACATTTTTATTAGTGTTTTTTTGCGAACAAAAATAAAAATAGAAAAAAAATTCTTTTTTCAAATGCATTAATGTGGTGAATAAAATTTTTTATTAAAAAATTGTAAATTTTGCTTATAAGTGAGTGGGTGCGCATGAATGGATCACCTAATTGTGTAGGGTAGATGAAGATGGATCGTTTCTAACTTTTGTTGAAAAAATTATTTAACCTCTTGAGTTACATGCATTGGTTTTAAAAAGATTTAACCTATTTGCTTAGTTGACTTTGCTCAAATAGCAAATAATTTTTGTGATTCTAATGTCTTAGGTTCGATCTATTCCCTACTTATGGTTTGCCCGATAAATTATCAGGGATACATCAATGAGTGGGTGACAATATTTTATCTTCCAATTTGGTGCCACTTGGATAAATTTGAAGGACTTATCTGGTTTGGTGTTTTGGCTCATAAAAAAATAAATTACAACTATTAGTCTTGGTGGCTATATAATCATGTTTATTGTATTTTGATGATATTACCTGTGATACCCCATGGATGAATGATTTAAAAAGGATTAAATGTTACTACCCATATCAACAAGGTGTACATTTGTTTTCGGGAACTTTCCCATTCCATAGTTAAGCGTGTTTGACTTGGAGCAATCTTAGGATGGGTAACCACCTGAGAAGTTTTCTCAGGAAGTGTGTGAGTGAGGACAAAACATACTAAAAAGGACATATGTTTTGTTTTGTTGGGGTTCACAGTCTTTGTGGTAACTCAGTGTCTGATAGGCTCCTGCCACCCCGAGTGTCTCGTCCCGGTGGATGAGTACCGACGGGCAGTGCTTCACAGGACACCACATGGTTGGCGCAGTTACATTACCTAGTTTGTGTGGTTCACATAGTGCAATGTCCATTATTTGCAAATCAGACAGTTAGTACAAGTAACAAATACATGACAAGTGTTGGATTCCAAGACAAAGACGCTAGCTCAAGTAGACGTTTATCGCAATAGAGCAAGATAAAAGGACACTCACTCATAAGTACTCATGGGCCACATCAAGGAAGCCTTAATGGGAGTACATATGTGTAATGGGGAGTTGTTTGAGTGTATTTGAAGTAGCGTGCACCTTATTTGTTGTAACTCTTTGATGGTTTTTGTATTCATTGCCACGATTTTCTAAAGGAAGTGGAACAAAGCCTTTTCCTTGGTGATCTCCGGGATCGAGCAGGAGTTGGGCAAACTACATACACATACTAGGACACGAAAGTATATAGGATATCACTTAAATGAAAAATAAGTTTTTCATTGTTTCATAATTAAGATTTTTCAAAGGCAAAATCATAACTTATATGAAAATATCTTATACTCAACTTTGATTAAAATGGGATAAGTGTTAAGTGGTCTTAGGATTGTGAACTTTAATATACTTGGTCCCAGTTGAGTCAAAACTATTTTTATGCACCTAAAGATTCAATTAAATAAGAATATTTTCATAAGGACAAGTTTTAAATCATATAGTGTTATATTCTTTTACAAACTTGGTCCTGGTTGGGTTTAAGATCTCAATTATGCACCTATCAAATTTCCTGAACACCCTTCGATATTTGGGACATAACTTTTGTTAGAAAAGTCCAAAAATGACGATTTTGGTATCTATGTAAAGTTAAGAAAAGAATCCCACAACTTTAATGTTGATGACTTTTTTTTATTTGGGGCACTCGTCAACAATTGGGATCAATTCTTCGATGATTTTAGGCATAATGTTAATAGTCGACAAATAGGGGCAATTAGTTGATGAATGGGGGCCAATAGTCAACGAATGAGATAAAATAGTCGACGATTGGCATCAGGATTCAATCCCCAATGGCTATAAATGGTTATTTTTCAATTTAAATATATAATATATCACCCCAACGATCATAAAATAGCTACTAGCCCATTTTGCCCAAAAATACAAGTTCATAAACTTGTTTAGCAATGGTTTTGGTGATTTTACAAGTTCATAATGAAAAATATCTTTGAATACAAAATCTAGGCACTTTGTGTAGTAACCCAAAAAATAAAAAAATAAAAAAATAAAAAAATTAAATTAAATTAAATTAAATAATTACATGATTAATTAAATGAAATAATTAATTAAATTATTATTATTATTAATTAAATTATATAATATAATATAAATTATATATATATATATATATGTAAGTTGATAGTAAGATATTTATAAAAATTAAAGTATAATACATACATATACGTATCTATTAGTAAAGCTTCCTACAGAAGCTTTCCAGAAGTCAGAACTGCAGCGCCTCTCCTCTCTTACTCTCTGCGTCTTGTCGCCTCCTCCATCTTTCTCTTCTCTAATCTCAATTTCTCGGCGTATATTCAATCGATTGAGAAACGAAAGGCACTTTTGAGTTCCTAACTTTGCCACCGATATTTCTACTGGAACAGATTCGTCGTGGGAGCAGCGTAGGCACCATTATTAGGATAAGACAAATTTTCCTTATTTCTTCAAATTCTCCTTAAATGTACCGTTAAATTGATGATTGGGCATCACCATGGAGTCCTAGTCATGATCGTCGTCATTTTGGCCGGAGTAAATTTCCAATTTGAGTTTCTTAGGTCCCACTCCAAAGTAAGAGTAAGATTTAGAAAAATAAGTAAATTGGTTATCTTTGAGTGTATAAATATTTATTTGAAATTTAAGAGCCTACGAAATATTAAAATAGTATTTTATTTAGGGTCGATTTAATGGAATTACGATTTTTATTTTAGGGTACGGGTGAGGGCCGCAGGTATCTTTTTGGGGTTTTTGTTGGCGTAATTCAAGAAATCAGGTAAGAGGGAATATATAATAAATCAAATTTTTATGAATTAATTAGAAAATGAAGTATGTTATGTATATACGTATATATGTTTTTGTATGAGATTAAAATGTCAACCATTTAAATTACGTTTTGTGAGCATAGGGTTGTTTATTTAGATACGTATATGTGAAATGAACTAATGTAAGTGAATGATATTTTCAGGAAAATTATCTAAGAAATAAAAAGTATATTTTTACTATATGAACGTTAAATGTTGGTTGACTTATTTTTATAGGGAATATATATGAATTTTACTGCTAAATAGTATGACATGAGTAAATAAGAATTCTGTGTAGAAATATGTTATATGTATGAGATGCAGGTTATACAGGAAATGAACTGAGTATGAAAATGTTATAAAGAAATATGCTGCATGTGAGTGTTAATGCAACCATGTAAAACAACTGAAAGATACTAGGTAAAACAGTTAAAAAATATTAGGTAAAATAGCTGAAAGATGTTAGGTAAAACAGCTGAAAGATGTTAGGTAAAACAGTTGAAAAATGCTGGATAAAATAGCTGAAAGATGGTGGGTATGTTTTGAAATGAAATGGAAATGGAAATGAATGAAACGGAAATGAAATGTGAAATGTAAACAATGTAAAATGGGAAAGAACCACGTAAAGTGAAATGCTACAAAATGACAAAGCTGAGAATATGAACAAATGTGAATTACAGAATAATGGCAGACAGAATAACGTATTATGATATTATTGGTATTTATGCTAGTAGAACATGTTATGTTTGGGCGAGGCGAACTCTTCACCCGAGGGCTTGCTGAGAAAGACGAGTGTCCTGGTTGTATCAGGTGTAGCAGTAGGCTGCAGAACGTGCTAGAGCAGAGGGAAACTACTTGTACGGGCGGGTAGATTTCCTTATTCTCGAGGCCTTCACTGGTAAACCTTTGAATGAATTGTGTGAGTACAAGATTACATCACTACCTAGGGGCTTACTGAGTAAATTGAGTGCTCTGGTATGCTTCAGTTGTGACCTTTGGAGTACCTAAAGTATTAGAGCAGAGGGATGCTACTTTTATGGGTGAGTAATCACCCCTATCCTTGGGTAATCTTGTAGGTAAAATTTCTTGCATGCATTTGATTAGGAATAGGAAATGATTTCATAAATTATGTTAATGATTTGCAAATGATGAAAACGTATACTTATGTTATTTACAAACCTCATGTTAGCCAAACGTGGTTTTAATATATTGTTTCTTTCCTTACTGAGATGTGTCTCACCCAAATACAAATTATTATTTTTCAAGACCTCCACGAGATTGAGCTTAGAGGGCTCAAGGTTGTTATATCATTTTGGGAGATAGTAATAGAAAGGGTATAATTTCTGATAATACTTTTGGGAATGTATAAATTTTATGTTTTATGTTTTATGTTTTAAGTCTTCCGAGAAATGGATGTTTGTAAATACTGAATGTTTTTGGAGATATGTGTATATATGAGAATACAGGTGATGATTAGTTATTTTGGATTATAGATAGAAATAGTAAACTCTAGTATTATATTCGTGGAGATTATATTTATGTTTTTCGCTGCGTACATGATATTAGAATGTGAATTATCAGGTAAATGAATGGATTAGTAGCACTCCGGACCCACTAAGAGGGTCGGGTTGTTACACTTTGCATATTAGTTATTCATCATAAGTGCTCAATTCTCTATTGCTCTTTAATCTTCTACGATTCAATCTTTGAGAGAATAGTGTGAGATTTGGTTTGTACTTGAAATCGGCTCATTTGTGGAGCATTCCTTTGAATACCCAACTTCTTGTAAAGGTTCTTTATGAATTGTATATTGTTAGGTTTTTGTGAACGGTTTTGCAAGGCTTCTTGGTGAACCTTGCAACTCTTGGTGAGCGGTAGGGATTTATTCCCAAGTGTAGGGATTTGTTCTCGAGTTGCAAGGCTTCTTCACCAATGAAGGAGTTATTAGTGTATTATGGAATCTTTGAGTTGGTCTTAAGGTGTGGACATAGACTTGGTGTCGAACCACATTAAAATACCGGTAGTGTTAAGCTTTCTCTCCCTATATGTTTACTTTTTGAGTTTGATTCCTGTTTTGATGCTAATAAAACACATGTTTCTTATGTGCATTTAGCATGAAAATAGGTACATTAATTTAATACACAAAAAAGGAAACAACGATGGAAGCCAAGATGGAATTTAAAGCCTACTACAACTTGGCATATTCCATGAAGAACTAGAAGAGCAAAAGAACAAGAAGAAGACATCTGATTTAATTTGTATATGAATTTTAGTTTTTTTATATCTTTTGTCTATAATAATGCTTGCATTTGCATGATTTGATTAAAATGCTCAGAATGACCATAGACAGATCCTATGGACCAACACACTTAACATAAAACCTTTTCCTAAAAGACTACAATTATACAAATTTGGGGCAAAAACTTATTTCGGTCGACCAACGTTGGATTTTTGGGCTTAATTTAAAAGTCCGGTCGACTGAATCCTTGGCAGTTTAAATGTCTCGGTCGACCAAACCTGTTAGAAGTCAACATGTTGACTTTGCTCGGTCGACTGTTATGTTTTGAACGTATCTTTCTCCATTGACCGAACCAACACGTGTCTAACACCTAACAACTTGGTCGACCGAACCTTGAAGTTCATTTTGGCCAAGGTTAACCAAACTTTAGAAAATGGTTAACCAAACTTGCCTTGGTTAACTGAAGCTATGAAGGGGTTCAAAATCGCCCTAAGACGGTCGACCAAATCCCTAGTTCAAAACTCCCACAGTCGACCGAACTCAGTAAAGTGGTCGACCGAACCTCTCGGGTTCCGAATTTTTTAAGGGCTTAAATGTAATTAACTTTTAATTAAACAATTTGAAATATACCTAGTGTGTCCCCAATGGTCATAATTTTTGGAAAATCTATAAATACCCCTTTATAACTCCAGATTAGTAACTTTGATTAGCAAACTTTTTCTCTCAAATTTTTTACTTAATCAAAGTTGCCCCACATACTGTTTTATTTCAAAAATCATTTTGGGGTTAAAGTTTTCATACTCTCCAACTTTCTTTATTACATTCTTTGAAATATTTTTTTAAAGAGAGTATTTTGTTTGGACATTTGTTTTTGTATTCATTGCACAAATATCTTTGAACTTAACTCCTAGATTCTCCAAATATTTTTCATTTACAAAAATCCTTATTGGAGAACATAATACTCATTTTTCATATATATATATATATATATATATATATATATATATATATATATATATTATTTGTACAAAAACTATTTGAAAAGCAAACCCTAGGTTCTCCTACTCAAATTGAAAATATTTTTTGGAGAATCATTTTATTAGGGTTCAAATCTTTGATGCATTTTATCATATATATCTTTCATCAAATATTAGAATATTTGTTTTACACCCTTACTCTACTAAGCACAATTTCATATCATATTAGAGTGTGCATTTTATGAGCTTAAATGTGTACATCCTAGCTTATTTTTGAAGCATGTTATATGTATGAAAATGATTTTTATTATATCGGCTGGGTTTAGTATGGAATTGAACTGGGGATTCTCAGTTCCGTAAGTGAGATCGGTTGGGTTCTGCTCGAAAATTGAACTGGGGAGTCTCTGGCCCGTAAGTGAGAGAAGTTGGGCTTAACCTTGTAATTGAGTTGGGATTTACCTTACCCAATAAAGAGAGGTTGTAATGACTTCTGCTCCACCCGTTTAAGTGAGCAGACTTAGTGTAATCCTTGGTGGGTATGCCCAAGCCGAGGACGTAGGCTAGTTTGGCCGAACCTCGATAAAAAAATATCGTGTGTCGTTCTGTCCTTATCTCATTTAATTTATGCACTTTAAATTCAACATGTGTATGTTTGTTCATTTATGGTTATAATAATTTGCATGCACATGTTTATTTTAGATGAGATACACGTGTACGCTTGCACATATTACTTATTCAATTTTTTCATACACAACCATAGTTAAAATGGGATATGATATGTGATGAATCGGTGTAAGTGTTTAAATTAGCCAAAATATTTTTAAAACCCAATTCACCTCCTCCCCCTTTTGGGATCGCACCAATTCCAATAATTGGTATCAAATCCAAGTTGCAATAAGCTTAACCGCTATTTGCATGAAGATTGCAACGACTCATATTTCGATGTATCCTTGATTTGAGGTTCAAGTCCTTGCAAATCCTCCACTGTTTTATTGCATAGATTTTACTGTGTTAAATTTGAAAATATTTTTGTAAAATCAAATGATTGGTGGATTTGGAAAGGGTCTGTCAAAGTTTTCCATATCCTATTGAAAATGTTTTTAATATGCAAAGTTTCTCAAATCTGAAAATGATTTTCTATCTTGTTATGCTCACCAACAGTTTTGGCTTAGATCTACTTTGAAATTTTCTGTGGCTTATGCACTTTAAAGTATGATGATTTTATTGAAAATCTAAGATTATGTCATGTTGTTTAGCCACAGTTGTCTTAGGCTTTGCCATATGATCTAGGATTAAATTGTTTGAACTATTTTAGGATCTATATGGTTGGTTTTTCTGGTTATTTGTTTGAATATTCCGTGTTTAAATGTATACCAGAAAAACATAGCTTGCTTGGACTTTTATGATTAAAGTTTCTTTTTTAGCAAGCACAATCCCAATATTTATCAAAAAATTTAAGGGGACATAATTTTATACACACACACACACACACACACACACACACATATATATATATATATATATATATATATATATACATTTTCAAAAGTAAGAATTGAACTTATATAGAATATATCTTTTATCTTACGCTTAAATGTTTTCATGATTGTGCTTGTATTATTTTGAAATTTTATGTTATGAAATTATATTGTTTATAAATTTTAAAAAGGTGTTGCTTAACTAGTTCATTGATCTTATTTGAAATAAATGTGAATTAGTTAGACAATTTTTTGCTCAAACCTACTTTTTCATATGCCGCATGTTCTTAAATTATAATGATTAAATTGAAATGGTTTGTGTATAATTCTAGTCTGAACATGTTTGTCATTTCATTTTAAACTTAAATGACCAATTACAGTATTTCTGTACTTAACTGCTATATCTTTCAAATAGCTATAAAAATTTTTATTGCCATAATCTATACTAAAAAGAGGGAGAGTTTTCTTTAAATTCTTTTTTTTTTTTTTTTAAGGGGGAGTTCTTTTTGCTAAATCTATTTTAAATTAAAATTGTTTTTGTTGGCCTAACAAGGCTTACGACTCTTTTTTTGATGATAAAAAATCAAGGTAATTTGATATGTTTCCAAGTTGAAATGTTTCAGAAATCAAACATTAGAAAGCTCAAGTTCAAGCAAATGAAATCATATGAACAAGTGGTTCAAAGCTTAGCTCAAAGGATGTTAAAGTTCAAAGATTGACATATTCTATGAAAGCTTAAAGTTTGACAAAATATTATGAAGCTCAATGTATGTTTAAAGCTCAAAGAAAGGACTCAAAGTAAAAACATGCATGAAGACTTCAAGAGTTGAAGAATATAGAGTCTTAAGGAAGTTTTCATGTAAGTACTTCAAGTAAAAATCAATATAAAAAGTATTGAAACTCTTCAAGGACAAATTAAAATCTTAAGAAAGCATTTTTAAAGACCTTGAAATATGATTTCCAAAGTTATCAAAAAAAAAAAAAAAAAAAAAGGTCTCGAATGAAAAAAGTTTTCAAAGTCAAATCCTAAAATACAAATGTTTTTAAAAGCTCAAGTGCTTACCCAACATTTCCAAGTGACTATCCATTTTGTATATTTTAAGAACTGACAGACAAAAAGGTACCAAGCACTTGATGGTAACTTGACAAGCGCCTTCCTTGTCATCTAAGGTGCCTGCCTATGTTTTGACAGGCAACTGCCAGTATTCTGACTTTCAAAAATAATCGAGACAGGCGCCTGACTAGTTGTGCTAGGCAACTACCACTCGAGTAAATTTTTAAAAATTGCAAACAGAAAAATTTTTAAAATTGGTTTCTTAGGCTCCAATCTTTTTGCAAACTTGACCAACACTCCAAGTAAACTTGGGAAGCAAAGAATTAAGTTTTTAAACTCTATAAATAGCCCTCAAGACAAAGATTTTAATTACCAAGAAATATTTTCAGCAATCTAATACTCCAAAGTGCTCTCAATTCTCAAAAGCTTTCTTGCTCATATCTTGCTGGTATCTCAACTGAGTTCTTGCTGATCATCTCACACAAAATTGTGCTTTAAAGTCTAAATCTTTCAATCCAAGGAAGATTAATCTAGTGATAAAGTTTCATTGAGCTTCAATTTCTTTATATTAAATTTGCATTGAAGTATTGTGCTGATTGTTGTACTAACCTACTCTATCTGAGAGTGTTTCTTGTACACAAGTTCTCTTCTTCTTGTTTCTTGTTTCTTGTTTCTTGTTTCTTGACGGTTCAGGGCTATTGGATCTTTGTAACCAAGCTTGGGGTATCGCTTGGAGAGGGATCTCTAACTGTAAAAGAGGGAATTGTAAATAGATTGCTCCGCCCGGAAAGGAGTGTCTAGTGGAATCCTTTGGTGGTATTGGCCAAAGGCGAGGACGTAGGTTGGAGATAAGCCGAATCTCGTAAAAATATCGGTGTTCTTCTTTCCCTACTCTTTATTTTCAGCACCTTTATATATAGTATTGTATTGTATGCTAAGTGCAGGCTGTAGAGAACAAAACTGAAATTAAAAGGATACTCTTAATAAAAAGAAAGTACGTTTTGAGTAACACTTTGCTAAAACCGAAATGGGAGTATGTTGGTTAATCGTTTGCAAAAATCTTAGTTAAGAGAGAGCAAATAATTTCATTCAAATACAAGGCTTGCAATTACTCACACGGCTACTAAAGCAAAAATTTTCAAAAGCTGAAATTGCAACGACCTGCCTAATTTACCATATATTTTTTTCTATAACAACATTTAACATAAACAACCTGATATCTTGTTCATCTGAATAACATAAATAAACTAGACCCATGGGTACCAGGGATATACCCAAAACACCACTCTGATACCTATACAGTAGGAAACGTAATCAGATACATATCATTCAGCCAACCACAATATCAGAGTTCTACTAAACGTGTTATATATACAATCATCTACCAAAAAGACCAAATGTACCCTAGGGTCATTGTTAGCCTTACAAGGTTTAACATCTTGTTTTGATGCTAACATACAAGTAGACCTTAACATATTTGGTTAAGTGATGTCATTTCAAGTTTTAATGATGAATGCAAGGTCTAGTGTTCAAAAGGATTCATGAAAGCTTATATTTCAAAGAAGGATGATTAATATAAAGTTTAAAGCATGGATTCAAAAATGGATTTAAAGATAAAAACTTTAAAGATCATGAGAGCATGAGGATTAAAGAGAACTTGATGAAAGCTCAATGAAAGATGAAGCAAGCATAAATACCTCAAGGAATTCAAGAATTGAAAATTTGAAAGAGTCTATAAGAAATTTCATGTAAGTACAACAACAACAACAACAAAACCAAGCGTTAGTCCCACTAAGTGGGGTCGGCTATATGAATCATTTTCCGCCAATTTATGCGATCATGAACCATTTCTTTTGATAGATTCAAAGATATTAAATCCTTACTCGCTATCTCCTCCCAAGTTATTTTAGGTCTACCCCTAGCCCTTCCACTGCCCCCCACAGTAACTAAGTCACTCTTCCTCACAGGTGCACTATAAGGCCTACGTTGCAAGTCTCCATACCATCTAAGTCATCCCTCCCTTATCTTATCTTCTATAGGAGCTACACCTAACTTACCACGAATATGTTCATTCCTTAATTTATATTTCAATGTTATACCACTCATCCATCTAAGCATCCTCATCTCGGCAACTTTTACTTTTTGGATATTATGTTTCTTCATTGCCCAATATTCTGATCCATATAGCATAGCTGGTCTTATAGCTGTTCTATAAAACTTCCCTTTCAATTTTAAGGGTATTCTACGATCACATAGAACACTTGAATCACTTCTCCATTTTACCCAACCTATTTTAACTCTATGCATTACATCATCTTCAATTTCTCCTTCAGCTTGCATAATAGATCCAAGGTATCGAAATCTACAAGTGTTATTTATTTCTTCATCATCAAGTTTAACTTTGTCTCCAATATTCCTCCTATCATTACTAAAATTACATTTCATATATTCTGTTTTATTTCTACTTATCTTAAAGCCTCTAGATTCCAAAGCTTCTCTCCATAATTCTAACTTAGCCTCTACTCCATCCCTAGTTTCGTCAATTAATACAATATCATCTGCAAACAATATACACCATGGAACCTCCTTTTGAATACTCTTAGTCAACTGGTCCATCACAAAAACAAAAAGATAAGGACTCAAAGTAGATCCTTGATGTACACCTATGGTAATTGAAAATTCTCTAGTTTCTCTATATATAGTCTTTACACTAGTCATTACTCCATCGTACATATCCTTAATGACATCGGTATACCTACAACATACACCCTTTTTTTCTAAAACCCACTATAGAACTTCCCTAGATATCCTATCATATGCTTTCTTAAGGTCAATAAATATCATATGCAAGTCCCTCTTCTTTTCCCTAAATTTTTCCATTAATCTTCTTTTAAAAGATAAATAACTTCTGTGGTAGATCTCTCAGGCATAAAACCAAATTGATTTTCTGAGATCTTCATTTCTAACCTTAATCTTTGTTCAACTACTCTTTCCTATAGTTTCATCGTATGACTCATAAGTTTAATTCCACGACAGTTATTACAATTTTGAATATCTCCTTTATTTTTGTATATAGGTATTAAAGTGCTTTTTCTTCATTCATCTGGCATTTTCTTAGTTTTTACAATTGTATTCAATAAATTAGTTAACCATATAATTCCGTTATCACCCAAGCATTTCCAAACTTCAATTGGGATGTTATCTGGTCCCATAACTTTCCCATTTTTCATCTTTTTTAGTGCAAACTTAACTTCGTTAACTCTAATTTTATGAATAAATCTTATATTTTTAGTCTTTTCCTCAATTGACAATTCTAAATTTAAGTCTTCTATTTGGTTTTCATTAAACAACTTACTAAAGTAACTTCCCCATCTTTCTTTAATATCTTCGTCCTTAACCAAGATAATATCATCCTCACTTTTTATACATTTTACATTTCCTAAGTCCTTGTTCTTCCTTTCTCTAGTTTTAGCAAGTTTAAATATATCTCTTTCCCCTTCTTTTGTACCTAATCTATCATAGAAACTTTTAAATGATCTATGTTTAGCTTCACTAACGGCCCTTTTTGCATCTTTTCTTGCCTCCTTATATTTTTCAAAGTTATCTCTGTTTCTACATTTTTGCCACGTTTTATACCAAATTCTTTTTGTCTTTATGATTTTTTTGTACATCTTTATCCCACCACCAACTTTCTTTGCTATCTGAGAATCTTCCCCTTGATTCACCTAAAATCTCTTTTGCTATCTTTTTAATAAAGCAAGCTAATCTATTCCAAAGAGTATTTGAATCTATCCCATCCTCTAAGGTCCAATCCCCATCTTTGATAATTTTATCTTTAAATTTTATTATATTTTCTCCATTTAGGTTCTACCATCTAGTTCTCATACACTGGTTTATTTTATCCTTTTTCTTCCATTTTTTAATGCATATATCTAACACTAAGACTTTATGTTGTGTGGTTAACACTAAGACTTTATGTTGTGTGGTTAGACTTTCACCTGGAATAACTTTACAATCCTTACATGATAAACGATCTACCCTCCTAGTTAAACAAAATATCTATTTGACTTCTATTTTGTCCATTTTCAAAGGTTATTAAGTGTTCTTCTCTCTTCTTAAAGCAAGTATTCATTATACTAAAATCATATGACATAACAAAGTCTAAGATCATCTCCCCAGACTCATTTTTGTCTCCATATCCATATCCTCTATGTATCCTTTCATAATTTTTATTATCTCTTCCAACGTGTCCATTCAGATCTCCTCCTATAAATATTTTCTCAGTCCCTGGTATGCCTTGTATAATACTATCCATATCTTCCCAAAATTGTCTCTGAAGATTTTCTGCTAAGCCAACTTGAGGAGCATAAGCACTAATGATATTTATTATCTCTTGTCCTAATACCATTTTGATTTTTATAATTCTATCACTTACTCTAGTTACATTTACAACGCTATCTTTTAAGTTTTTGTCTATAATAAGTTTTTGTCTAGTTGCATTCTTATGTAGGAAATTTCATGTAAGTACTTTAAATAATTTCAATATGGATACAAGAAGCTCTTAGGTTAATTTTTTTAACCTAGATACCTTTTAAAATACTTGGAAAATATTTTTATATGGTCAAAAGATATTTCTAAAAGGTTAAAATTATTTTTGGAATGAAAAGCACCAAAAGAGGATTTTCCAAATGCTGTCATTTTTTTTTACATCTGCATTGAGGTGCATTTTCCTCTATCAAAAACTCCTTATTTTAAAAAGTTTTCAACATGAAAGTTGTAAGAGTTTATCTTAGTTTTCTTTTGACACCTAGAACACCTAATATGGAGTTGTATAGAAAAATTTATGACTAACATACTGAATCAGGGCCGAAGCTATCAGCAAACTGAACATTGTTTACGGCGGAACTTCAAAAGACTGAACAACAGATAGAACAATCTCAGGCGACTGAACCTGTGAGTTCAAGCGCCTGAATCTGTACTGACTTTGAAAATTACACAGTTTTTTGAAACTTCAAGTGACTGACCTCGAGACTTCAGGCGCCTGAACACTGTTAACGGTCATATTTTTTTAAAAGTTTTTAAATTCAAACTTATATTTCTTATGCTCCAAAATTTCTATAAACTTGGGAAACACTTCAAGAAACTTGGGGAACATGAAATAGACTTGATTTCTCATCTATAAATAAACCCCCGAGTCTAAGGATTAAATATATCAAGAAAATACAACAAACAAGCTTTCTTGCTCTCTAATCTCCCAATTCTCTCAAAGCTCTCTTGTGCAATCAATTTCCAAGTTTCACTACTGAGATTTATTGTGAATTTATCAAGAAAATTCTGAGTCTACTCTTAATTCTTTCAACCTAGAAAGAAGGCTTACAGTGATATCTTCTTGAACTTCATATTTCCATATTGTGAATTTGATTGAAGTATATAGATTTAACTTGTACTAATCTGCTCTTTGTGATAGCACTCTTTGTACACATCTATTTTTTGCATCTCTTGTAAATTGTGATGAGACCAAGGTATTTGGATCATTGGCTAAGCGAGGGGATATCACTTAGAGAGGCAGGCTCTAGCCTAATTGAATGAGTGATCGAGTGAGTAAATATCACTTGGGGAGGCGGGCTCTAGCCTACTGAATGAGTGTGTAAATGGTGTTGTTCCGCTCGGCAAAAGAACTAATTTTAGTGAATCCTTTAGTGGTTTGCCAAAAGTAAGGACGTAGGTTGGGTATAAGCCAAATCTCGTAAAAATCCTGATTTCACTCTCTTTTTCCTTTACCCTTTATTTTCAGCACATATAAATTGCGTGGATGATTTAAATTCCTAAATCATATATACTACGTATATTTGAAAATCAAGTAAACTTAAAGTCTAATTTTGATTTGGACCATTATTGGAATGTCTCGTTTTTAAATTGTAATGGATTTTTAAATTATGAATAGCTGTGAGATGGTTTAAAGAAATGGACCATTATTGGAATGTCTCATTTTTTGACAATGCAATTGATTATTTAAAATATAGATGATTTAATTAAAAAAAATTTGGCAGGTTTGAGCACTATCCTAGAAAATATTAAAAGCACAAAAGGACATATTGAGTTGTATACATTAATTTTTATTTTATTTTATTTTTTTGGATAATTCTAAAAAATGTCACCTCATTGATTTAATTTACAAAATTATATAAAATAAAAAAAATGTTTGTTTTTTCTAAGTTGTTCATATGAATATTACAAATTTAAAAATAAGTAAACTTAAAGTCACTCAAAAACAGATCGCTACCCTACCCCAGTCCTTGCTAATCTCAACCTCGATAAGGACCTAAAAATATAGTTTGTATGATAGGGTGAGACACCACTCAGTAAGGGACGATTAAGCCAATAACAGTGTGTGACCAGCATGGTTTAAGTGTTTAGCAAAGATATAAACATATATAATCATTGTTTCCATAATTGTAAAATACGTAGCCCATTTTCATCATATGAACAGCCCCATAGTATATAACAATAATTACATAAATGTACAGATATGTAGGATAGGACACGCCCTCAAACTCTATATCATGTATAAATCCCCACAATCGGGGTTGAACGCCCCTACTGTCTCAATACAGCCTGGGTACACAATCAAGAGGCAAACTCACACTAAGACCGCCCCTACTGTCTCAATACAGCATGGGTTCATATAGATTAAAAGTATGGTGCCCTCACTAGCAACAGATCCGTGCCTACACTATCAGTCCCCAGGGTTCCTAAAGCATATCGTGCAATTTAAGCAATTTAAACACTCTTTTGAAATCATTTCACAAAAAACATCATTATGTGAAATCCGACCCATAGCTGTCAAATAAACTTCTTGCATTTTCACAACAGTTCCAGTATTTCACAACATCAACACCTACCACACAGTTTTCCACATTCAAAAACAACCCGAAAGTAAATATAAACAGTTAATATCACAGTACGGGTTTTAAATAACGAAAACAATATTTCGAACCAGTGAAAAGGTCTGGAATGACAAGTACAATATTCTAAAAATATAACATTTGAATTTGACTAGTTGGTTTTGAAAAATAAAGCCGGTTTACCGAATCGAGGACCGAAAACCCTAAAATCATCGTAACTTGATATCTAAAAGTTATTTCAACATTTCAATCGATTTATATTGTATAAATCATTGTATTAACATAACCCCTTTACTTGCGTGTGAATCGGAGTCCGAAACGACCCGTAACTCAAGCCCTAGTGTAATAACTTAGATAATTATTGGAATTAAATAATAAAGAAAAGAGAGGGAGAAAAGGGAAACTGAAAAGGGGATCACCGCAGGTCCTCGTCGACTAACACGAAGCGTTCATCGACGAAGTGACTTATTGAGATCATCGACGGGGACACGTGTCTCGTCGACGATAAGATACCGAGAGGCTATTTTCAGTTTTGAATTTTGTTGACGAGAAATAGCCATTTGTCGACGAGGAATAGTCATTCGCCGACGAGCTTCCTTTATAACGTCCAGAAAATGATATGTTTGGGAATGTAAAAAAAAAAAAAAGACTATTAATTAACTAATTAATTAAATATTATTAAACTAAACTAATTAAATAAATAATATAATAAGATATATATATATATATATATATATATATATATAAGGTTAAAAGTATATGTATATATATATATATATAATAGTAATATAATGTAATAAAGTAGGTTATAATATATATATATATATATATATATATATAAAATCAAGGAAGTACTGAATCTTCCTGAAGGAAGATTTCTTCAGAATGATAAATAAAGGTTTTTGTGCCTCTGTCTCTTCACTTCTCTGCATTGTTCTTTTTTTCGTCCCCGCGTCTCTCCTGTCCTCTTTTCGTTCTCTCTCCCACTCTTCTCAATTTCTTCTCTAACATTCGGACGATCGAAAATCCGAAAATATTGTTGGGTTCCATTCTCCGCCATCAACACTTTTACTGGCGCGGATTTATCATGGGAGCGGCATAGACATATCTCCTGGGTTAAGGACAAATCTCAAACTTACCTCAATTTCTCTTAAACTGTAAGCCCCATTAACGAACGGAAATTGCCAGGAGACTCCTGGGGAGATTCTCTATAATTTAGTTGGAGCGGGTTTTCAAATTGGAGTTCCGGGGTACCCATCCTATATCGGGGGTAAGTTTGATAATTTAGACTTTTATTGGGCTATTTAGGGTGTTCAGAACTTAGGGAAATTTTAGGGAAAGTTACTCTAGGAATTATGACGGATAATATGATGAAATTTGAATTTCAGGATTTCACGAGTTTTTGAATACTTGGGGTGTAGGACGAGGTGTTATCGAGTTTTTTTTTTTTCAGGAATCAGGTAAGGGGATTAAGTTAAGTCAAGAATTTTATTTAATTTAAACCAATTAAATTAATATATTTATTTATTTATTCATTTGGGAATTTAAATGTTATTTTGGAAACCAACCGTTCGAAATGGGTTTTACAAATGTAGGATATAAGGTATGATATTTTTGAATAAAATAAACGGTGGAAAAACTTGTTTATTTAAATGGATATGTTAGAATGTGGAAAATTGTGTGGCAGATGATTTAATTTGTATGGATTATTGTATATCTGAATTTGGGATTTTGAAATACTGGAATTGTTGTGAAAAATATTGCAAATGCTTGTGGAAATACTAGAACTGTTTATGAAATGCAGGGGTTTGATCTAACGGCCAGTGACTAGGTATCATTTAATTGGCCAAGGGCTAGGATTATTTTTTGATGGCCGAGGGCCGAGTTTTAATTGATGGCTATATGCCGAATTGTATTTTTGACCGAGGGTCGGGTTTTTGGAATCACAAGATATATATGTGAAATGATGTTTTAAATGATATTTTCTATTATTTAAATTTCATGATATACTTTAGGAACCCTGGGGAACCAGTGTAGTGTGAGCACAGTACCGTTGCTAAAGATTCGTTATGTGGCCATATGCGCCCACACCTGTGCTGAGAGGTGTAGGGTGACCTTGTCCGATTTGCCTACGTGAGGTGAATGCGCCCTTGGGTAAGGGCAATCGGACTAGCAGTTGGAGTTGCGTGTACCCGCGGAGTATATTAGCGGAGAGTATAGATGACTATTGTCTGGGTGGATCCCCTAGGACATTAGTCCAGCCTTCGGACCGCACAACTCGTGCCATAGGGATGTAAATGGCGTGTTTGTCACAGAGAGTATTTTATATGCATATCTGTTAATTTATGTGAATATGGTTAATTAATAAAATAACGTCGGGCTTACTGAGAAAGGTGAGTACCCTGGTAGCAGTAATGGTACTAGAGCAGAGGGAAGCTACTTGTATGAGCGGGTAATCTTTCCTATCCTCGGCTAATTGGGCATGTGAGTATAAAATAAGAATGATTTTATAAATGTGTTTATCTATTTAATGAACTGGTTATTTTCTGTACACTAAATGCATGTTGGCCACACACTGACATTAACTTAGTCTTTCCCTTACTGAGTTGTGCCTCACCTCTACTTTACAAACTATCTTTTCAGGAAATCCTAGAGATCGGGTCTAGTAGGCTAGAGGAGCCGGGTTAGAGGTGTAAATTCATGTAAGTAGTGTGTAGATAGAGATTTTATTTTTGTTTAGTTTTGTAGGATGTAATTATGTGAAAAATGGATACTTTTGTGTATAAAGATAATTAGAACTCTAGTAATGTAATTTTAGGATTTTATATTTTATTGCCGCTAGGTATGTGTGTTTTATATTTGATGAATTAAGTATTAGTTACACTATACAATTTCATATATTTTCATTATAGTATTTATGCAACTCGGTCGCCACAGACTAGTAATAGCATATTTCCACTTACTGAGCGTCGTCTCATCCCAACAATCTAATATTTTTCAAGTGAACCAGTTAGGCAAGCAGATCAGGCTCGCAGATAGAGAGATTTTTTGTTTTTCCCTGCCTATAAGGTAAGTGTTTTTAGAGGATTATGTTTTTGAGTAAATGGTACTAGGGAGATGTGTAAATATATATATTTATAGATTTATGACTTTATGTTTTCCGCTGCATAGGTGTGTCTATTTATATACAAGGATACCGAGGTCTGAGATGTTATAGCAGGTCTAATAGGGGTAACATATTTATTTATTTTATTTATTTAAAAAAATATAATTTTTGGGTCGTTATAGTTTGGTATCAAAGCCTAGGTTACTAGGTTCTGTAAACTCTAGAGTATAGCAGAAAACAATACCAGAATTTAGAAATGGAATCTTAAGAAGAGTGGAATAGGATATTAGTGAATTAATGTTGGGAAACTAAAATGAGAATTCAGGGTTCTGTTATGCGGTTTGGAGGTAGAGCTTCAGGGTGGTTTCTATGATTTTCCTTAGGTGACGATTCAAGGAAAACCATAGCAAACTATTGATGATTTCTATTTCCATACGGTAGGGCTCGACCTTAAATTAGTGATAAGAGGTTAGGGGTATTTTAGTTGGTATGGCATTGTAGGGTTCAGATACTCAAAATAATTTCGTAATATCGTAAGATGGACCCAGGAGGTAGTAGCGCTCACACTAGTGGCGACGACAGATCAGGGCCTTCTGGTGCAGGAGGCGAGGATTCAGATGTTGTGCTATGCAGTGTGGCTCAGCAGGTCATGGCTGAGATTGCATGGAGCTCCAGGAAGCAAGGAGGTCCATCTCTAGCTTAAGGGTGCACGATAGAAAAATTTATGAAAATGAACCCACCAACATTTTTAGGAGCGGCTGATCTTGCAGTTGCAAAGAATTGGGTGTATGAGATAGAGAAGATTCTCATGGTGTTTCACTACATCGATGAGCAGAGGGTCCTTTATGTTATGTATAAGCTGACAGGGGAGGCCGAGAGATGGTGGACGATCACTAGATTACTAAAGGAGCAGAGATCAATTCTAGTGTTGATGACCTGGGCTTGATTCATGGACATATTCTTTGATAAATACTATGCTTCCTTAGTTAAAGAGGCTAGAGTACAGGAGTTTTTGAGCTTGTCCCAGGGATCGATGACAATCCAGCAATACGCGGTGAAATTTATCAAATTATTGCGTTTTTGCCCTTATATTGTTCTAAATGAAGTTAAGAAAGCTAGGATGTTCGAGAGGAACTTGAAGTTAGATATTTATAGATAGGTGGTAGTACCGAGGATACAAGACTTCTCAGAGCTAGTTTACTGGGCCATAATAGCAAAGGAGAGTTTGCCGAGGGACACTGAGATACAGGGCCAGAAGAAGAGGACCACACCCTCAAGTTTTCAGGCGGGTTCCAGCTGAAACCCTTGGAGAGGAGGTAGATTAGGTGGGGTTTAGAGGCAGACAGTAGAGCACAGTGGATTCCAAAGTGGACATTTTTATCCCACCTGTCCCAGATGTGGACGGAGACATCCAGGTGAACACTGGCTGGGGGAGAATGTCTGCTACTGTTATGGAAAACCCAGCCATATGGCTCGATCATGTCAGATGCCACCTATTTATGCACAAGCTTACAAACCAAATGAGGGTGGTCATCAAGCGCCTTGTGGAGGCCAGTAGAGAAACACGACACCAGCAAGGGTATATGCATTGACGCTGGGAGACATCGAGACTGTTGGAGACGTTGTTACAGGTACAATTACTATATCATCATATAAAGTTATTATTTTTTTTGACATAGGTGCCACCCATTCCTTTATATCAGCGGGATATGTTAGAGTAACTAGAGTAGAGGCACAATTATTAGATGTAGAGCTGCCTATGGTCATGCTAACGAGATCTATGGTAAGATGTAGGAAGGTGCTTCGAAACTTTCCAGAAAGCATTCATGAGAAAGTACTACCAACTAATCTCGTGGCCCTAGACATGCAGGGTTTGATGTAATACTGGGTATGAATTGGCTAGAAGCTAATCAAGCCAGCATAGACTGTCATAAATAAGAAGTGATTTTCAGACCCTCGGGTGAGTAAGAATGCAAATTTGTGGGTTCACGTGTGAATTCCTCGCCACAACTTGTGTCAGCTATTCAGGTGAGGAGACTACTACAGGGTGGTTGCTAGGGATATGTTGCCTACATAAAGGAATTTCCAAAAGAAAAACTAAAACAAGCTGATATATCGGTAGTTAGAGAATTTCCAAATGTTTTTCCTGAGGAATTGCCTAGCTTACCAGACCAAGAGATCGAATTTACCGTGGATCTATTGCCAGGGTTAGCACTAGTATCTAAAGCACCATATCGTATGACTCCAGTCAAATTGAAGGAATTGAAATATCAGTTGCAGGAGTTGCTGGATAAGGGATTTATCAGACCCAGTGTGTCGCTGTGGGGAGCAACTGTTCTATTTGTGAAGAAGAAAGATGGGACCATGAGATTGTGTATAGATTATAGGGAGATAAACAAACTAACATTCAAGAATAAATATCCTCTTCCTAGGATTGACAATTTATTTGATCAGCTCCAAGGGGCTTGGGTCTACTCTAAAATTGACATGCGGTCTGGTTATCATCATGTAATATGAATTTTTGGTGATTTTGTTTGGTTTGACTAATGCACCAGCAGTATTTATGGATTTAATGAATCGCGTGTTCCATTAGTACTTGGATCAGTTTGTTGTAGTTTTCATTGATGATATACTGGTCTACTTGAGAAGTTCTGAGGAGCACAAGCATCATTTGAGGCTGGTGTTGCAGACATTGAGAGAAAGAAAGTTGTATGCAAAATTCATGAAATGTGAATTCTAGTTAAGGTAAGTTATTTTCCTCGAGCACGTGATTTTTGAGGGCGGTATATTGGTTGACCCGAGTAAGATAGAGGTAGTGGTGAGTTGGGAAAGGCGAGGAAATGTCCAGGAGGTTAGGAGTTTTATGGGTTTGATAGGCTACTACCAACGCTTCGTAAATGGTTTCTCCATATTATCGGGTCCATTAACATAACTTATGAGGAAAAATGTGAAGTTTGATTGGACCAACTGTGGCGGTTGGTTTCAGCACTGGTACTGGCTATTGCATCAGGAGAGGATGGATTTGTGATTTACAGTGATGCATCTTTAAAGGGTCTTGGATGTATGTTAATGCAGCATGGAAGAGTTATTGCCTACGCATCTCGATAGCTTAAAGAATATGAAAAGAACTATCATGTGCATGATTTAGAATTAGTTGCAATGGTTTATTCTTTAAAAATCTGGAGGCATTATTTATATAGGGGAAAATGCGAAATCTTCAAGGACCACAAAGCATAAAATATTTATTTACCCAGAAAGAGCCGAATATGAGGCAAAGAAGGTGGCTAGAACTCATTAAATATTTCAAATGCTCTGAGTAGGAAATCAATGGGACCAGCTATAGCAGCTATGGAGGTTCAACATCTGATCCTGATGGATTTGGAGAGACTTGGCGTAGAGTTAGTAGGGGATAATCCTCAGGAATTTATTGTCAGTCCAGTTGTGCAGCCTATGTTATATGAAAAGATTAAGGTCGCTCACAGTAATAGCAAAGAATTAGCAGAGGTAATAGTCAGAGTACGAGATGGTCAAGGAGAGGAGTTTAGTATCTCGAATGATGGAGCTCTAAGGTTTTGCACCGGATTGTGTGTTCCTACAGATGATGGTATTAGGAGAACGATTTTAGAAGAGGCTCACAGATCTCTATACACAGTTCATCTTGACAGTAGAGTATTTCCGATGGAGTGGCATGAAAAGAGAGATTGTTGAATTTATGCAGTAGTGTGTGACGTGCCAGCAAGTTAAGGCTAAGCACCAGAGACCGACAGGGCAATTACAACCACTATTTATCCCAAAGTGGAAGTGAGACCATATATCTATGGACTTCATCACTGAGCTACCTCCAGCACTGTATGGTCAGAACGCCATTTGGGTAATTGTTGATCGGCTAACAAAGACAGCTCATTTTCTACCTATTAAAGTTAGCTACCCTATGAACAAATTGGTAAAGATTTACATTTAGGAGGTTGTTCGACCCCACAGAGTGCCAGTGTCTATAGTCTCAGACTGTGATCCACGCTTTACATCACGGTTTTGGAAGAGCTTGCAGGAGGCTTTGGAGTCTCAATTAGTATTCAACGTTACTTTTCATCCTCAGAAAGATGGTCAAACAGAGAGAACGATTCAGGTACTTGAGAATATGCTGCGAGCATGTGTATTGGACTTTGGGGGTAGTTGGACCCAGTATTTTCCACTGGTTGAGTTTGCCTGCAATAAGAGTTATCAAGCCAGCATAGGCATGACACCTTACAAGGCGCTTTATGGTAGGAGGTGTCGTTCTCCTCTATACTGAGATGAACTAGGTAAGAGGCGAATTTTGGGGCCAGAAATAGTGCAGCAGGCATACGATAAAGTCTGACTTATAAGAGATAGAATCAATGTAGCACAGAGTCGGCAGAAAAGCTATACAGATACTCGCCATCGAGAATTGGAATTTGAAGTGGGTGATCATGTATTTTTGAAAATGGCACCACTGAAGGGAGTCATGAGGTTTGGGAAGAAGGGTAGTTGAGCCCTAGGTTTTTTGGCCCGTTTTAAATACTTGAGAAGATTGGGTCAGTTGCCTACCGGCTAGCTTTACCACCAGCTTTGCATAGAATACATGATGTATTTTATGTTTCTATGTTAAGGAAATACGTCCCAGATCCTTCCCATATCATTAGTTATACAAAATTAGAATTCAGTGATGCTCTAACTTATGAGGAAGCTCCAGTACATACTTTAGACAGAAAAGAACAAAAGTTGCGTAGTAAGAAAATACCACTAGTAAAAGTCCTGTGGAGGAATCATGCAGTGGAGAAAGCTTCTTGGGAGCTTGAAGAGGAAATCAAACAGAAAACCCGCATCTGTTTAGTGGGGTATAGTAGTGATTTGTAAAGTTCAAGTAATGATAGTTTTATTTTGTTTAGTACAGGGTAACAAATGTGTAGTTGAATTTTAGATTATAGGATAGGTAGTGTTTTGGTTTTGGGAGAATTTTATTTTATAGTTTTATTTTGTTTAGTACACGGTAACAAATGTGTTGTTGAATTTTAGATTATAGGATAGGTAGTGTTTTGGTTTTGGGAGTGTAGACACCCCATTTTTACCCAGGCCCAATATATGTATTACTATTATTATTATTATTGTTATTTTATTATTATTATTATTATTATTATTTTATTTATTCTTCTTATTATTATTATTATTAATTTTCACTAATCTTATTATTATTATTATTATTTTTATTATTATTATTTTCTTTATTATTATTATTATTTTTCATTAGTATTATTAATATTACTTTCATCTTTATTTTTTTTACGTCTATTTTATTATTATTATTATTTATTATTTTCATTATTATTTTTAATTTTTATTATCATTATTATTAGTATTTTTATCTTTAGTATTACTATTATGACGCTTATTTTATTTATTATTATTATTATTATTATTAAGTTTCATTAGTATTCTTAGTATTTCTTTTATGTTTATTTTTACTTCTATTTATATGTTTAATTATTATTATTATTATTTATTATTTTCATTATTATTAATATTATTTTTAATTATTATTATTATTATTATTATTAGTATTTTTATCTTTATTATTACTATTATTATTATTATTATTATTATTTATTTCTATTATTATTATTATTATTATTATTAATAAGCTAGGGTTTTGGGGAGTTTTTGTTATAAAAGGCCAAGAGAGGCGCTGCACTGCGGAGGGGGGCTGCACACGCACAGCAGCGCATGGAGCCAGCCATTGAAAAATTTTTCCCTCTACTCTCTGTCTCTCCCACACCACCAGGCCAGCCCCTCCATCCTCTCTTCTCCCCCTCTGCTCTCTGTTTCTCCCGCTGCCCCTTCAGTTCCCACAGATTTGCAGCACCAGCGGACTCCTACAGCACCATCTTCCCCGGCCGCCGCTACAACACTAATCACCGCTGCAACTCCGGCGACCACGAGCAGCCCCTCCAGTCCATGCCGTGAACCTCCACCTCGCTAGCAACCACCCGAGCCTGAATCACGGCTAGCCTCCAGCAGTCACCCAGCCCCCAGCAGTCCGGCTCCACACCAGCAGCAAACCACAGCTCCGGCCACGACCCAGTTCCTGCCGAACCCCTGTCTTCCTCAGTCCCGGCGATACCCCCCCGTTAGTTCCCTGTATGCACATCAATACACACACACACATATTCACACATCCAGAACAGACACACTTTTTACACACTTTTACACACACAATTTCACACACACTGCACACACACATGCACGTGTGATTTTTTTATTTATTTATTTGTTTTTATTTGTATATATATATATATATTATATATTATTGTTTTTTTTTTTTTTTGCTCTAATATCTAATGATGGGGTTGTCTTTGTTTTTGGTTTTTGTTTTCTTTGTTTTTTTTCTTTTTTGTGTATATGCAGGTATGCAGGTTTTTATGGTTTTTATTGATTACTTTAATATTTAGTATTCATGTTCATGGTAGGTCTTGATTGTATTATTTATATACATTAATTTTCTTTATTGTGAAATTTTTATAGTTGGAATTTGTTTGGATATTTAAAATTTAATATCGTTTTATTCATTGAAATGTTAATATTATTATTGCATGTTTAATACGTAATTAGAATAACTATTGTAATTATTTACTTAAAGGCATCTTTGTTTGATATCCTTATGTTTAGGACTATTTAGGATTTTTGTTATAATTAATATTCACATATATGGTTAGTGTTTATTTCATGTGTAGCATATTATTTTTATTTTAGGGTTCTACACCAATTTTCAATTCGATAATTTTCCGTTTAGTGGTTATATTAAATATTCATATATTAGTATTAGCTTTAGATTATTTCCATAACTTCACCTGTTTGCTTACCATTGTACAATGACCCATTGATTTTAGGATTACTTAGTTTCCATAATCTGATTATAAGTTTGTATCCTTAGCTTTAACAATTTTGTTTCTATATATGCTGTGAATATCTTTGATTGTGTGTTCATGTTTATTATTGTTAGTGTTACCATTTAAAGGCATTACTAGTATTATAACCATTAGTGTATATATATAAATGTAGGTAGAAGCATTATCAATGTTAGTGCTATCCAATAAAAGTATTATTATTACCCTTGATGTATATATTTACATATGTAAAAAAAGTGTATCTTTGTGATTATTTGGTAACATTATTATTATTGGTACTATTATCTATTGTTATTATTTATTTATTACTATTAATATTATCATTATTCATTATTATTATTACTATCATCATCGTGGTGTTTATTATCTTTAATGCTATTATTATTGCTTATATTATTATTATTATTTTAATTACTATTATTATTATTGTTATTATTATTATTATTATTATTATTGCCATTATTATTTTCTTTATTATTGCTTTTTTTTTGTCACTATTGTATATTATCTTTGGTGTATTTATTATTATTAATGTTATTTATCATTATCATTATTATTACTATCATTATTCTATTGTGAATTATCCGTATGTTTAATCGTGTTATTTTTAATATGGAATAACTTGTTATCATTTTGTTATTTTCGTTATTAATTATTTTTTATTTTTTATTTATCCCTATGATTTAATTGCAAGGGGTATTAGCCTTTGGGCATCACGTACCCTAAGCTCTGAGGGAATATATGTATATATTTATTTATTTTCCTATGTATTTATAAATTCATAAAAAGGAGTAATGTAAAGATTTATTAGATTAACTTAGGGATAATTTTAAATTAATTAGGTACCGTTCTTAAGAACGGGCGCGTAGGGGGTGCTCGTACCTTCCCCTCGCGTAACCGAACTCCCGACCCCAGCTCTGGTAATGTAGACCGATTCTACCCCTAACGGGGTGGTAATCATGTGTTCTAACCGCACTAAAGGTTAGTGGCGACTCCTACACCATATTTTTCCTTGAAAATATTAAATTGATTTTAATTTCGCCGCCCGAGGCACATGCGCGCCCGGGATGTCGCGACAGGGAGAATTTTATTTTATAGTTTTATTTTGTTTAGTACACGGTAACAAATGTGTTGTTGAATTTTAGATTATAGGATAGGTAGTGTTTTGGTTTTGGGAAAATTTTCTTTTATAAATATAGTTGTAATCTTCCAAAACCCTAAATGTAACCACGGTATTACTCTATCATAAGTGAGGGTAAGTAATAAAATAAGTAACATATTTTCCTTAATGGATGGTGTTCAATACAAATAGTAAATTTTGAGGACGAAATTTTTATAAGGAGGGGAGAATGTAACAACCCAGATAATTATTGGAATTAAATAATAAAGAAAAGAGAGGGAGAAAATGGAAACTAAAAAGGGGATCACAGCAGGTCCTCATCAGCGAACACGAAGCGTTCGTCGACGAAGTGACTTATTGAGATCGTCTATGGGGACACATGTCTTGTCGACGAGAAGATATCGAGAGGCTATTTTCAGCTCTAAATTTCGTTGACGAGAAATAGTCATTCGTCGACGAGCTTCCTTTGTGGCCTCGTCGACGAGTGCAGGTGTATAAATAGCATAAACTCCAATTTTTCTACAAAACCACGCGAAGAAACCCTTTCTCTCTCTCTCTCTCTCTCTCTCTCTCTCTCTCTCCTCTCTCTCTCCTGTTCGATTCTTGCCAGTTCGATGATCCGAGGCCACCATGACACTCTTAGGAAAGTTCTTTTCAAGTCTGCTGGAGTGGATCATTGGTATGGTTGACTTGAACTCCATCCCAAATTCAGGGTAAGACTTTTATTTAGTATTTGTCTTTCCCATAGTTGTAGAAAATGTAGTAGTTAAAGAAATACTGAAACCTTATTCAAGGAGATGTTGTTTTCAGGATATTGAACGGGGAACCTTATAGGTGTAAGACTAGACTTTGTAGGGGTTTTGAGAAATCAAGTAAGGGAAATATGCTATGCTAGGAGTTTTAGTAAGGTTATATATATATATATCATTTTACTATCTAGTTTTTCCAGAATATAAGTTTTATTATTTGTGTGGCCTGAGTGGATATTTTCCTGATACAGAATTTATGTGGTTTTCCACGATTTAATGTATATGCCTATATAGACAGATATTTACCAGACAGATATTTATCAGACAAGTATTACAGATATTTTTTAGACCAGTATTTTACAATAATTAAAGAATGTCATGTTTTCCATAACCATAAAACTCAGACTTTACAGATTATTTAGTTAGATATTACAGTCACACATACAGTTATTTTATTCAGATATTATAGCATTTACAGATCAAATATACAATGTTATAGTTATTTTGGAAACATGATGAAAATAGTAGGGTAATTATAGTAATAGTACATACAGTATCAGATCCCTGATGAATTATTTTAGACAGATTCAATCAGCAGAGCATGGTACCGTTGCTATTTTCATATTAGAGGACAACCACATATCTCAGATAGTATGTGAATTCCGTCAACCGTGCCCGGAGAGTTTGCAGTCTTCCCAAAACTCTGGGTTGAGGGGGCCCGGTTTGACGAGGTAGTTTTCCAATTCCGTGCTTAAGAGAGGACGTAGTTTGGTCGGACTGATGATTGGTAGAGTGCAGTTGACTTACCTGGTGGGCCAACCAGAGTTAGGTCCAGCTAACAGGTAGCACAACCCTGTCATGAGAGGTTAAATCATGACATACAGTTTTCCGAGGAAAAATCTCAGTTATGTATATGTATACAATTTTACAGAATTTTCAGCAAATATAGTATGATATTAGAAGTATGATAAGTAGAAAAATTTAGATGATATAGTTATATTTTAAACTATGATAGATGTAAGTGATAGATGTAAGTTATATTCTATACTAATTTGCCAGCTTATATAGTTTCAAATATGTCATTATAGTATTTATGCAACTTAGTCTTCATATACTAGTAATAGCATACTTCTACTTACTGAGCGTCGTCTCATCCCAACAATCTAATATTTTTCATGTGAACTAACTAGACGAGCAGATCAGACTTGCAGATAGAGAGATCTTTTTCGTTTGCCCTGCCTATAGGTTAAGTGTTTTCAAAAGATTATGGTTTTGAGTAAATGGTACTTGGGAGATGTGTAAATATATATATATATATATATATATATATATATATATATATGTAAATATATATATGGTTTGGAAACATTGAATTCCAGTATTGTATATATATGCATGTATGACTTTATGTTTTCTGCTGCATAAGTGTGTCTACTTATATATAGGGATACCTCAATGCCCATCTGAGGCCTGAGATGTTATAGCAGGTCTAACAGGGGTAATGAATTATTTTATTTTATTTTATTTTAAAAAAATATATATAATTTTTGGGTCATTACACTTAGCTTTCCGAACCCCGAACCTAAACGGCTCAAAACAATGACACAAAACCTCGAAACCTAATACTTGAAGAACAACACGTCAGTATAATCTCGTATACTACAGATCTACTGGACTAAAAGCAAAAACCGACCCTTACCTCGATTTTTGGGAAAAACTTGAAAATCTTCGAAATAAAATTCTGATCTGTAGAACCTGTAGAGATTCCTTCCTTGATCCACGTAGCGATGTCAAATTGTCGATTCCGGCAACACACGGCTCAGAAATCTTAGAGAGAGAGAGAGAGAGAGAGAAGAGAAAACCAACTGAGAAGATAGAGAGAGATAGAAGAAGTATTCAAAATACTAAAAGAAAAAATACTAACATTAACTTTTAAGGATAGTAATCAAAATAAATATCTTCTCTAAGATATTTATATATAAATATCTCAAAATATCTATTTTCAAATTATCTTTTCCAAAATACTTCCTCCAAAATATCTCTTTATTTATTTATTATACATTTTTTAATCGGGTTACTATAGTAATAAACTATTTATTTATCTTAGACCTTCTTAAAATAAGTTTTGAGTTAGTGTCATATTTTTAATTTAAAAAATTATCAAACCTAATCTTGCTTTTCAATTTTTAAAAGTTTATGTAGAAATTTTGAACAAACTTATTTTTTATTATATTTTCTCTCTATATCAAATAATATGAAAAAATAAAATTTTATTCTAATATGATAAAAAAAATTAAATGTTAATGATGAGTAAAATTAAATTTTCATTCATTCATTTCATATATTTTTTATTATCTTTCTTATGACCAAACATAAAAAAAATAAATATATTGGTATTTTTCTTTTCTATTCCTAATATTTTTCAAGTCAAACAGTGTCTTAAAAGAGCTAATAAGAGACGGAGTTACTGTAACGTACATAGTGTTTTTTTTTTTAGGTTTACTCCTCTTTTGCCGCTCTCTAATAGGCAACTATTTAGTATCGATGAACAATAATGACTGTCCCTTTGTCGACAGAGCTACTCTGTTTTCTCATATGAAAACAAGAATTTACTTGCAAATAGTGGACAATAAAGGTGCTTATTATTTACCTCTCTCATCGTAATAATATTGTCTCTGAAACTAAAAGAAAATTTAGTAATGAAAATTTTAAGTTATTAGAGATCCTCAAGTCGTAGTAGTAGCCATACATTGATTCTAAAGGGAGGAATGAATTATTACAATTGCAGATAACAGCTGAATCCAACTGAATACTTAAAAAGCACTAAAAAGTATTATGTTCACGGTTTACAATTAGTGACCATATTCTTCAGTATTACATTCCTTCGTTTACAATTACATAATTTTCACTCATATGAAGACACAGAATCTACACGAACTACAACGGGTGGACAGGAGCCCGGATGGGTCTATGCTATAATTTCATGAACCTCGAATGGGATCTATGGCAGAGACGCAAAAGGCTTGGGAGGCATTTGCAAAGCTTCAACTGTTCCTTCGAGCATCTCCACAACTTTGTGCATTGGAGGACGATCATTCGGCTTCATTTGTATACACCACAGCGCCACAATTATCATCTTGTTTATTAATTTTCTTTCCTTCTCCGTGGCACTAGCTAGTCCTATGTCCTTTCCATCATTCAATTGATTGTACACCCATGAGGGAAAATAAATTTGGCTTGCATGATCTGCAAATGCATTCAAATTCTTTCTTCTACCCGCCATTTCCATCAACAACATTCCATAACTGTAAACATCAGCCTTATAGGACACACCTCCAATGTTCTTGTAAAACAATTCTGGGGCCATGTACCCCATTGTTCCTCTCGCTGCAGTAATAGACACAATACTATCATTTGTTGCGTATAGTTTGGCGAGCCCAAAGTCAGAAACTTTCGGAATCAGATTTTCGTCAAGAAGAATGTTATGAGGCTTAATATCAAAATGCAAAATTTGCATGTCACATCCTCGATGTAGATATTCAATCCCACGAGCCACTCCTAAAGATATCTCATACATTTTTTCGTAACTAATGGAGATGTTGTCTCCTTGAGGAAAAATGTGCTTTTCAAGAGATCCATTTGCCATGAAGTCATACACAAGAGCACGTTTGGATCCCTCCACACAAAATCCAATGAGGTGCACCACATTGACATGATGAATTCTTCCAATGGTAGCAACTTCATTAATGAAATCTTGCCCGTTGGCTTCGGACTTGCTCAACATCTTTATTGCTACATCATGACCACTACGAAGCATTCCTTTATATACAGAACCAAAGCCGCCCTCTCCTAGTTCATCCTTGAATTTGTTGGTCATCTTCTTGATTTCTGAGTAGGAGTACCTAATTGGCAAGAAATTATGTTGAGCTCGTAGGAACTCTTCAACATTGTCGTACATTGATAGATGCCTCCTCCGAATCATGTAGATAAAAAATGCAAGCATACATGGAATCCCAACAAAAATCCTTAATGCAAATTGTGCTCCTAACAATCCTGTCAAAGAAATTCATGAGATAAGTTATGAGAAACTCCATTGTAAGCTATTGGTTGTCAACATAGCATCAATATTTAGTTATCTATTTAAAGCTTTTTATATGATTGATGCATGAACAACAACAATGTATACAAATGCTTCCATAAATACTCATAGAAACATGATACAAAGGTAAAAGTAAACAAAAGAGACAAGTTAAAATGGTAAAACTCTTATCTAAAAATTTGATAAGAAAAGGGCCTATAAATAGGCTTTACATTAGAACACTTCATCCTAACACTAACCACAAACTCCTATAAAATAGGATCACATGCTACCACTAACCACAACTCCTATAAGATATGCTACAACTCCAATAAATTAGGATCACATGCTAGCACTAACCACAACTCCTACCAATGACTAGAGCTTCCAATAAACATTAATAAATATGAAATAAAACATTTAATCTTAACACCCTCCCTTAAACTGAAATCTACAAAAATCAGTTTAAAAGAAAATCAACCCTCTACAAAATCCTTCTTTACAGCAGCACGCGAACAAACTCCAAGTAGACCACGCAACTTTACAAATGTAGCCAGCTTGAGAGGTTTGGTCTGTATATCTGCAACTTGGTCTTCACTTCAATAATAAACTAGTTTGATTATTCCATCATTGCTGAGATCTCTTAAAAAATATTATTTCACATCAATATGTTTGCTCTTCCATGTAACATAGGATTCTTGGAGAGTTTGATTGTTGAGTTGTTGTCACAAAAAAACTATAGTAGCTTCAACTTGCTTGAACTGTAGCTCTTCAAGAATTCTTTTCAACCAGATAGCTTGACAAGCACAAGCGGTTGTAGTAATAAATTCAGCTTCTGTAGTTGACAAGGTGACAATTGGTTGCTTCTTAGAAGACCATGAAACAGCCCCTATGCCCAACATAAAAACATAGCCCGAAGTGCTCCTTCTATCATCTTGGTCTCCTGCATAATCACTATCAGTAAACCCGAACAACTTTAACTTTTCAGCCTTGCATGTCAATTAGGTAAGCAAACTAAATCTAGCTTTAAGAAAAAGAAAGTCATCTCCACTATTAGGCCAC
>NC_080429.1:4618472-4620972 GCF_029873635.1 Malania oleifera | reverse complement strand
TATTTGTGCAAGAACAGAATATTATGTGCGGGGCTTTCTCTAGTTCCTTTCCAACAAAAAGAAACCAAGCATTTTGACCAAAAAAAAAAACATTCCTCTTATCTTGGAATGTTACAAGGGCAAGCCCTCACCCCATGGTAAGGGTGTTCATAAATTTGATATGCCCATGGTTTTTTGTAGGGATACTGAGGAGTAATTGAGATATTTGAGAAGTGTATTTTAGTTTGAAATTAGTACTTATAGATGTCAGAAAGCTCAACTTTTGTCAGCCAAACACGTGTGGCAAGCTTAACGGAGGAGGGAAGATAACTTTGATGAGAACTGAGAGGTGCACTTCTAACTTACCCATCTATTTTTATGTCTCTTTTTTATTATCCAAGGTCAGTGGCAAAAAGACCGGAAAGGTTCAGAGAGGCTTTCTTTGGACAGCAATGATCAAGGGAGAAAATTCCATCAAGGAAGTTGAGACAAGATCTGCTCTCTAGTTTGCACAGGTGGGCTGGGGCCGAGATAGTTGCAAGAATTCAACCAGATTCTTCACTGGAGGTTGATATGGAGGTATGCAGCTGAGAATAAGCACAACTGGAGAAATGTTATGGAGAATTAATTTAGTATTAAGGTAGTCTTTTCCAAAGTATATATAACATAGGGTTGTGGGAAACGGAAACAAAATAAAACTATCAGTTTTCAAAATTTATAGTGTTCGTGGCGGGAAATGGAAACAGGATAAAATTCTGATTGGATATCTAGTATGAAAGCCTTTCCCAAGTCTATACAACATAGAAAATAACAAAGAAGCGACAATAGCAAATGTTCTAATTGAGGAAAAAAAATGGAGTGGCCTGGAACATCACTTTCAAAAGACAGATTCAGGACTAAGAACCTAAAAACATGGGCAACCAGAAAAAACATCTAGTATAACAGTAGAATCAATAGAATAGAGAGGATGCAGTCAAATTGATGAAAGGCAAAAGCTCAAAGTTTTTTAACTGACAAAAAGTTCTATCATTCATTCGTCGTTTGGACAGGATGGAAATCATGGAATTCCCTTGGAAAGCAGTGCGAGAACTGATGGAAATTTCCACTTGTGAGTTGTCCCAAACTGGCAAAAGGAGTGGATGCGCACAGTGGCTTATACATGGATCATGGATCAGACCAATATCTAATGGCTTAATCTTTTGTGTCAAGATGGAGCTCATTGATGTATATCAAGCTTGCTAGCAAGGACTCACTTAAAAGAAAGCAGGAGTCCCAATAGAGAATTTAATTTGTTTCTTCACTCAAGAGGCCTCTTGGGATTTAATTCTAACAGCTAGTAATCTAAGAGAGATGCGACTGGCTGATGCTGAAGAACATGCACTTTATGTTTCAAACAAGAGGGAGATCCCAAGTTACAATTCTAATCAAGGTGGTTAACCTCCACGCATGGTGGGCTTACAAATTCTATTTGAACAATGAAGAAAGCAGAAAGTGAAAACCCAACTATAACAGATGTCGTACAAAAGCCAAAGCGGAGAAGCATGGGCATCGAAGAATACCAAAATAAACTCCCCCTTGTTGGTTAGTAGTGGACATGTTGAACCTTTTCCCATATTGAGTCACAAAACATGACCTTAAAATAGTTTCAAATAGCCTAGATTTAGGTTAATTACAGATGCCAAGTAATGCAATTCCTGTCGCAACTAACAAGTAGGGCTGCTAGTACTACAGTTGTTAACAGAAGTAATGTGAAAAATAAAAGAGTTAAGATGAAGTGGGTCGTATTAACTGAAAAAGCAGCATTTAGATTTCATACTGCGTAATCTGTGCCAAAAGCATATCATAATAGACAGGAAGCTACAGTCAATTAAAGGGAAAGGCTGGAAAGCTGCGTATGATAATGTATAAGAAGCTACTATTAATTAAAGGGAAAGGATGGGGACGAAGCATTGTTCGGAATAGATGAACAAAAATTAACTTCTATTGAATAGATGAACATAAATGAAATATGTTATCTGATGGTCTAAGAAAATGTATATGCCTCAGAAAAATGTTTTTTACTAATTAGTGTGTTAGCCTCTGAACATGCCCTGTTGAGATTTCAATAATTTCCCTAGATGGTAGACCCTGCTCGGGCTTCTTAGGTAGCCTCATCAATCTAAGAATTGTTTTACAGTAAACAGTTATTTGTTAACCATGATTCAACCATGAGTTGCACGAGCCGATTAGCAACATTATTGGTGGACAAAGACATTCATAATTAGCTGAACATGGTTTGAGTAATTTGTCAAGCAGTTGGTGAGCAAGGCTTCAAACCACGGAAAATAATTTTCAATGAAAAAACCGTGATTTTTTTCAAAAACTCTCGTTATTGGGGAGCAGTGGTCAAATTGTAAAGTTCTTTTCAAAGCATTCAAAGTCTTAAACAAGGGGCTTTGTTTGTACATCATATGTGGTTATGTACTATATATGTGTGCTACACTATTCATTGGTGGTGCACAAGTCTACAAAGGTGGCTACA
>NC_080429.1:4552963-4618414 GCF_029873635.1 Malania oleifera | reverse complement strand
TTCATTATGACAGCTTTGAAAAAGAGGCTTACAAACCCTATAAATGGGAATAGTAGTAGTGGTGAACAGATTGAAGGAAGTTTGTATCCAGCCTAAGCATCTCAAATTACACCTTAGAGAGAGATCAAGCTACTCTTCTATAAAGGTATCTCTGTGTAGCCTGTGTTTCTAGTAGGTCAGAAGGGGAGAGAAGTGGGGACTAAGGAGTGGTGGTCGAGAGCGGGAGGCAGGTCTAACGCGGAACAGGGGGCGGTTCATGGCAAGGGGGGGGGCGGGAGGGTGGGGAGGAAAGGAAAGCGGCCGGCGGCATGCCCTGGAAGCCGCGGGGCGAAGGGCGGAGGGGAGCTGTGTGATACTGTTCCTACCCATTCAATTTCCTAACAGGCAGTTCATACTTTCTCCATTTAGCAAAGGCATTTCCTACACCTAAATGGAAGATATCTTCAGCTTGTGTTCTTCTCTTCAATGTATAGCACCAACAATGAAAAATCTAAAAGCTATTTTTTGAAATCCGAGCCACCCCCACCCCCCCGGCGGGTCCCCCTCCCCAAACCAAACAGGGGCCCAAAAGCCCCAGACATTAGAAATCCAGTTCCAGACTTACTTTGGTATACTCCAGGCGGAGAAGAAGATTCGCGGCAGGTGACGACATTGGTGCCATTAAGGTAGCACTGATAAATTTCGTGTTGAATTCTAGCTCATTCTAGAAGCCTACTATTGCCATTGAAGTCTTCAATGGTGGGCTATTTTTTCAAAAGTAGGTGATTAGTGGTTGTAATAGTGGTATTTCCTAACCTATATAAACCCATCACCTCCATTTGTATTCTCATCCCCAAATTTGCCTACTTCCCTCTTATGCACATTCTCTCTTCTCTCTCTCTCTCATTTTGTAATATTTCTACAATAGAGAAATATTGATTGATAGTGTCCGAGGACGTAGGCACAATTAGCCGAACCTCGTTAAATTCTGGTGTTCTTCATTTTATCTATTCAGTAGTTAACTTTTGTAGGGTATAGTTGTAGTAATATATTGTGTGAATTACATGTCTAAGGAAAATTCTGTTTAGGAAAGAGGGATTTAAGTGGTCCGTTGTGACCCCCCACTTCCCTAGGAATTTACCTGATGTAATTTTGTATAATTATTCACTCTCTATTTACCTGTACAATAGTAAACTGCGGTAAAGTTAGGTGGAACAATCTCAAGTTTCACAACAATTGGTATCAGAGCCAAGGTTATTCTTAGTATGCTCTGTGGTTGCAGCTTAGTCTGATCTTCCACATCAGAAAAGTTTTCCTTGGGCTATTGGTATTCCGCATCGGCAGCTATTGAATAGCATTTATGGCAGAGATGGTAGATAGTGCAAAAGCATCCACATCAAACTTGTCTATTTTGGCAAGAACTACTGTGACAAATGCCAGATTTGCAGTGGAGATTTTTTATGGCACCAGACATTTTGGGATGTGGCAAAGTGAGGTTCTAGATGCTCTCTTTCATCAAGGTCTAGACATTGCCATTGAAGAAGAGAAACCAGAAGATATTGAGAAGAAAGAATGGGGGACCATCAATTGGTTAGCATGTGGTACAATTCGATCGTGTCTTTCAAGAGAGCAGAAGTATGCATTCTGTAAGGAAACTTCTGCAAACAAGTTGTGGAAGGCACTGGAGGAAAAGTTTTTGAAGAAAAGCTCTCAGAACAAACTCTATATGAAGAAGAGACTATTTCGCTTCACTTATGTCTCGAGTACCACTATGAACGATCATATCACCAACTTTAATAGGTTGGTTACTGATCTAGTTAATCTGGATGAGACTTTTAAAGATGAAGACCTGACTTTGATGTTGTTGGGATCCCTTCCTGAGGAGTTTGAGTTTCTTGAAACTACTCTACTCCATGGAAAGGATAAAGTGTCTCTTGGCGAGGTTTGTGCCGCTTTGTACAACTATGAACTGAGAAAGAATGACAAGCTTGAAAGCACAAGTGGAGCCAATGAGGCTCTAGTAGTACGAGGTCGTTCACAAAACCAGAATAGAGAAAGAGATCCAAGTTAAGGTCCAGACCAAACAAAGATGAATGTGCCTTTTTTCGGGAAAAGGGGCATTGGAAGAAAGATTGCCCGAAGCTAAAGAATAAAGGCAAACCTGATAAAGGAAAGACCATCTCAAATGTGGTTGAGTACGAAGATGGAAGCTCAGATTTTTCGCTTGTTGTTATGCCATCAACTAGTTTTTCGAGTATATGACTACTAGATTCTGAGTGTAGCCATCATATGTGTCCCAATCGGGATTGGTTCTTTAATTTTAAAGAACTAGAGGGTGGAGTCGTTTACACAGCAAATGATATCCCTCTTACCACACATGGGATTGGTTCAGTCCGCTTGAGGAATCAAGATGGATCAATCAAAATATTGACGGACGTTAGATATGTACCAAGTTTGATGAAGAATCTTATTTTTGTGGGAACCCTAGAATCAAAGGGATTCAAAGTAACAGCAGAAAACGGAGTCATGAAGATCATCTCTGATGCACTCATGGTAATCAAGGGAATTCGGAAGAACAATAACTTGCATCACTATCAAGGTCGTATAGTTATTGGGACAGCAGCAACAGTTTCTTCTGATGATAAGGAAATAGAAGCAACCAAGTTATGGCATATACGCTTAGGGCATGCAGGTGAAAAATCCTTGAGACTTCTTACAAATCAAGGATTATTAAAGGGAGCAAAGACCTGCAAGTTAGATTTCTGTGAACATTGCATCAAAGGGAAGCAAACAAGAGTGAAATTTGGTACTGCAATCCATAATACCAAGGGTATTTTGGATTATGTTCACTCTGATGTGTGGGGACCTTCCAAGACAAATTCACTAGGAGGAAAACACTACTATGTGACCTTTGTTGATGATTTTTCTCGAAGAGTATGAGTATATACTATGAAAACTAAGGATGAAGTGTTAGGAGTCTTCCTCAAATGGAAAAATATGGTGGAAACTCAAACAAGCAGAAGGATCAAGCACCTCCGTACTGATAATGGTGGAGAATATAGAAGTGATCCATTTCTTAAAGTCTGCGAAGATAAAGGTATTATACGACACTTCACAGTGAGAAGTACACCACAACAGAATGGAGTGGTAGAACGTATGAACCGAACATTATTGGAGAAGGTTCGGTGCATGTTATCCAATGTTGGGTTGGGTAGAGAATTTTGGGCTGAAGCTGTAACATATGCTTGCCACCTCATCAATCGCCTACCATCTACTGCTATTTGTGGTAAAACACCATTGGAGAAATGGTTTGGAAAGCCTACTACAGATTATGATTCCTTACATGTATTTGGTTCCACTGCCTACTATCATGTCAAGGAATCAAAACTAGATCCGAGGGTTAAGAAAGCAATCTTTATAGGAATCACCTATGGAGTAAAGGGATATCGTCTTTTGCTCAACACTTGTAATAGTGGTATTTCCTAACCTATATAAACCCATCACCTCCATTTGTATTCTCATCTCCAAATTTGCCTACTTCTCTCTTAGGCACATTCTCTCTTCTCTCTCTCATTTTGTAATATTTCTACAATAGAGAAATATTGATTGATAGTGTCTGAGGACGTAAGCACAATTAGCCGAACCTCGTTAAATTCTGGTGTTCTTCATTTTATCTATTCAGTAGTTAACTTTTGTCGGGTATAGTTGTAGTAATATATTATGTGAATTACATGTCTAAGGAAAATTCTGTTTAGGAAAGAGGGATTTAAGTGGTCCGTTGTGACCCCCCACTTCTCTGAAAATTTATCTGATATAATTTTGTATAATTATTCACTCTCTATTTACCTGTACAATAGTAAACTGTGGTAAAATTAGGTGGACAAGTTTCACAACATTCCGCTTGTTGCCCAACACTCGTCGCAGTGAATGTGAAACCAGAAGAGCTCAAACCCATAAGCCATCGCATCGCGGATGCCCCTGAAAGAGCTGCTATCGATGCTCCGTCCGTAAGCCAAAACTACAGCCTCGGCTCCTATGGTGCAAGATTCATCCACATCTGACGCCCTTAAGCCTCCATACACGGCATAAGATAAACTAGAAGAACCCTCTTTGCTTCTGCTGCGAGTCGCATTAGCAGTAACATTAATATTCTTGTAGAGACTGAAACCCGGGGGAGCTGAACACTCCATGAAAGTCACAACTTTGTATGGATGCTTGCGCGAAACTTCTCCGACGTGAAATAAAGTTTCTTCTCTAGTTAAAGAATACGGGTCGTCATAGGAGAAGTTAGAGTTGGACAGAGAATAGAGGGGCGAAGAGTTGGAGCAGTTTTGTGGGGTAAGGACGCCGGGATCCACCACCCGCATCGAGTAGCTGCTGTAATTGATTTCCTGTACATAGAATTCTCCGGAATACAAATGCAAAACCAAAACAGTACGATTGTTCCTCACCTCGCAGCTCAGTTCGTAGCTGTGGTTTCCGCAGTTGGGTGGATCGCCTTTCAACCGAAAAGGGTAGCTTATGTTGGGGATGTTCCCGCAGGACGAAGGCCGGCAGCTATCGCCATTATTAGTACTATTGGTTCTGCAAATCACAGATTGGTGTAGCAGAAAAAGAAGGAAGAAGATGACCCACTTGATCATATTTTATGGGTCTGTTAAGTCTGTAGTCTGTATTCATTCACAAAACCTTCTCCTTTCTTTTCTTTCCTTTATATATATATTGTTATTGTTATAGATCTGAAGAATTGCCATTTCCGAGTAAAAAGACTTTCCGATCAGCTAACTCCAAAATCCAGACTGGAGTACTACGAAACGAAATTTCCGAGAAGGGTATAGTGTAATTTTTCTGACTTCAATTATGCTGTTAGTGGAAGTTATCTTTTCTGACTCTGACTCTGACTTCCGCGTAAAAGCCTTTTAATATGTTGTGAAGATCGTTGAAGATGGGCAAGAGCTTCGATTTTGAGATGTATCTGTTTTTCTTCATCTTCTTCACAGTAATAACCAGAAGCCATGAATATGACCCTTGCAAGGCAACTAAGTGCGGGGACGGCGGCCCAGAAATCCGGTTTCCTTTCCGGCTGAAGAACCGCCAGCCGGAGAGCTGCGGCCACCGGGGCTTCACCCTATCCTGTACCGAACAAAACGACATCGTTCTCGACTTATCGGCGGCAATGCCTGCGCCTGCGCCGGCGGCATCGCCCCTGCATTCAGCAAAGTTGTTGATAAAGGAAATCGATTATGGGCCTCGGGTAATTTTTGTGTCCTATGGCTCCGACGATTGCTTCCACCCTCTGCTTATAAATTTCAACTTCTCCGGCACTCCCTTCCGTTACGCAGATGACCAAAAAGAAAACTTGTACACTCTGTTCAAATGCCCATATTCGTCCAGGACTCTGAGCATTCTCAATTTTTGCTATGACAACCATGTTTATGACATCTATACTGACGACTATGACATCACGGAGCAGCGTCTCTCGTACTGCAATAAGACTGCTAGTCACATCCCACTGGTTCAATTTGAATTCACACATAAATATTATCTTGCTCTTACATGGTCTCAAATTCCTGAACCTCCTCGAGATAAGCCTAAATCAGGTACTGCGTACTGCTTCTTGTTCCATTTTAATTGGATAGGCTTTAATTTTCGCCTCGTCTGGTTTCCTTCTTGTGCAATTGGCTCATTTCATCATTTCCCAGTTTTCTTCCTGGTAAATGATGAATTTATTAGAACTCGTCGTGAACAAGAAATGCAACATAGAGAGTTATTGCGAACGCTCAACAATTTCAAGTCCTTTTCCACTTATTGTATGAGTTGAACTTGAAAGGCCAAAGAATTCTTAATTCTTAAAATAGAGTTCAAACTTTATTGGTTCGAAGAATAAAAATAAAAATCCTTTATCTTTAAATATGCAGATTCCTTCATCTCAATATGCAGGAGAAAGAAAAACAGAGTGGTTCTTCTCAGACTGACCCATTTGACCAAAGAAATTGATTATACTTACGAATGGGCTTGGGAACTGATTTTTCTGAACTCTTGAACCGCCACAAAGACACATTCACCTGCCTTTGGGATCTTGGAGTTTGAGCTTTGGATTTCGTTTTGTAGATTTGGACAAAGCATTACGTAAAATTGTATAGAGTTTCATTCAATTTTCAAATCTTCACAAATCCAAATCCAAGACTCAAAAATGCTTTCAAACACTACCTCAATATCTTTTAAGCTGACACATTCAATCATGAAATGTAATCCCACAAGATGTTCTTTTTTGGGTGTGCCCCTAAATAGTTCTCAATATATAATACACTGAAGAATTTCAGAAAAGTATAAGGTCATTATTTTATTGAATTCATTAGCACAAAATACTTAATAATCCTTCTACTATATTTTACAGGTACAACTAGAACCCTGAAGATCACAGGTGAGGCTGTTTATAAATTCCCAACACTTCATCCAAACAACTTGCATACACATGCACGCGCACACATATATTGGTGAAGTAGGTCTTGAGGAATTGTGTTATGAATGCAGGTATAGTCCTAGGTTCACTTCTTATTGCTCTGATTGCAGTTGTACTCTACTGCATCTATAGCATAGATAAAACAGAAAGAGAGCATCGAGCTAAGATTGAAAAATTTTTGGAGGATTATAGAGCTCTTAAGCCTGCACGATACTCCTACGCTGACATTAAGAGGATAACTCAGCAATTTAAGGACAAGCTGGGTAAAGGAGGTTATGGAACTGTGTTCAAAGGAAAGCTTTCCAATGAAATTCTTGTTGCTGTAAAGATCCTCAATGTTGCCAAAGGAAATGGTGACGACTTCCTTAATGAAGTGGGAACAATGGGTAGAATCCACCATGTCAATGTGGTTCGCCTTGTAGGCTTCTGTGCTGATGGATTTAGAAGAGCTCTTGTTTATGAGTTCCTACCAAATGAGTCACTTGAGAAGTTCATATTTTCAGAAGACCTTAAGAAGTCTCTTGGTTGGAAAAAGCTTAAGGACATTGCTCTTGGCATAGCCAAAGGAATTGAATATCTGCATCAAGGGTGCGACCAATGAATCCTCCATTTCGATATCAAACCCCACAACGTCTTGCTGGATCAAAACTTCAACCCAAAGATCTCTGATTTTGGTTTGGCTAAGTTGTGCTCCAAAGAGTAAAGTGCCATATCTATGACTACTAATAGTCCTAGAGGGACCGTGGGCTATATTGCTCCTGAAGTGTTCTCAAGGAACTTTGGGAATGTATCACACAAATCAGATGTCTACAGTTTTGGAATGTTGTTGCTAGATATGGTTGACCAGAGGAGAAATATTAATACTACAGAAGATAGCAGCAGCCAAGGGTACTTTCCAGATTGGATTTATAGTCAGATGGAACGCGGAGAACCTATCGGAAGTGGGATTGAAAGTGGTGGAGATGCAAACATAGCAAAGAAACTAACAATTGTAGGACTTTGGTGCATTCAGTGGTATCCTGCGGACAGACCATCAATGAAAGTAGTTGTTCAAATGCTAGAAGGAGAAGGCAGCGGTCCTATCATGCCGCCAAATCCTTTTTCTTCTTCAAATCCAACAGCTGCAAATGCAACCAAGCACAAAAGAACTTTTGACATAGAACTACCAATTATTCATGAAACCGTGTGAGAACTAAGCTGATCTATTATTGTTTTCTTGTCATGTACTAATTAACATTTGAGATATTTATGACAAAAGGTTGGGGCATATAGCCCTCAACATCGTTAAACTATGTTCTAATAATCTGTCAATAGAATGCTTTACACCTGCATGTCTTTTAATAGATTTTAGAAATATGTTTATGTCTCTAAATGTCTATTTTAAATAGTCAAGGCATATATTGGCTTTGAATGTAACTATCATCTGTTTAGTATTCTGTTTCTATGTTTGGGTTTCTTTTCTTTTGATTCTGTTCTTATGCCAAGTTTCAGCAGATGAGATCTATTTGATCTGTTGATTTTTAACTTGGAAGAAGGCGCATATGTTTATTTCCTCTATGCCAGAGAACAACAGAAGCTGTAGGTGAAAGAGGCAATGGATGCGAAGGAGGGGAAGGTCTAACAAGACTTTTATTGTACTTTTTCTTTTGAAGAGTTTATGAATAACTACAGTTATCAGTAATGAATTTTCTTGAAAATAAATAATAATTAGAGCTTTCAGAAAGATTAAATAGACAAATAAGTAACCAAAGTAGAACTACCGAGTGAAATGAGGGAATAGTAAGCTTTATGCCTTCTTCTTCTTATGCAAGTGCCAAACTTTATCTTAGTCTACATATTATCACTTTCCATAGCCTCTTTATATGGGCTTGGATTTTACATTATAATTGAATGCGAATCAACACAAAATGATCACAGATTGGAAGTTTTATAATCAAGAAATAAATGGAGAATAAATTCACACGTTTTTTGACTCAACTCAACATGTCTCCAACTATGTTTTTGGCTCCATCTCTAACAATCTCCCACTTGGAGACAAAGACACCTACTCAACCAGTGTATCATGAATAAATGATGTGCTCATAATATGTGTCTTTTAGCATGAAGACCAACTCAAGTTGAACACAACTTTAGCTTCTCTGTAGTCACCATTTTAGTTAACATATCTGCCGGATTTTTGTTACCTTGGATTTTTTCAAGTATCAACACACCGTCCTCTATCAGAGATCTGACGAAGTGGTAACGCAATCCAATGTGCTTAGTTCTGGAATGAAATACTGAATTCTTTGCCAGATGTATCGCACTCTGACTATCACTGTACAAAACATTCCTTTCCTGCTTTAATCCAGGTTCCGTTAACAAACCCTGAAGCCAAATCATCTCTTTACTGGCTTCTGTCACTGCTACATACTCAGCTTCTGTAGTAGATAAGGCAACAATCTTTTGTATTTGCGACATCCAACTAACAGCTGTTGTGCCAACAGTGAACACGTATCCGGTGGTGCTCCTATGGTGATCTATTTCACCAGCAAAATTGGCATCTACATACCCTTTGACTTTCAAGCCTCATTTGTCGAAACATAAGCACTTATCAATAGTGCCTTTGAGGTACCTGAAGATCCACTTCATTGCTTCCTAGTGAGTCTTCCTTGGATTTGATATAAATCTACTGATTGCTCCCACTGCTTGGCCAATGTCTGGTCTGGTACAAACCATGGCGTACATGAGACTTCCAATGGCTAAGGTGTAAGGAACCTTAGCCATGAAGTCCTTCTCTTCATTTGTCTGGGGAACCTGGTCCTTGGAGAGGCGAAAGTGTCCTGCTAAAGGTGTATTTACTGCTTTGGCATTGCTCATGTTAAACTTCTGTAGAACACGACTAATGTACTCCGACTGAGATAACTGTAATATTCCCTGTCGCTTATCTCTAGAGATTCGCATCCCAAGTATCTGCTTTACTGAGCCTAAGTCCTTCATGTCAAATTCCATTGACAATTGATGCTTCAATTTTCTGATCTCTTCTATATCTGGTCCTGGGATCAACATGTCATCCACATATAACAACAGAATGATATAGCTATACTGATACCTCTTGAAGTAGCAACAGTGGTCGACGTTACACTTTATAAAATCATTCCTGTGCATAAAGCCATCAAATTTCCGGTACCATTGTCTAGGAGCTTGTTTGAGACCGTACAAGCTCTTCTTTAACTTGCTCACCAGATTCTCTTTACCTTTCTCTAAGAATCCTTCTAGTTGATGCATATAGATTTCCTCATCAAGATCACCATGAAGAAACGCCGTCTTCACATCTAACTGTTTAAGATGTAAACCTTCTGAGGCAACAATACTCAGAACAAATCTGATGGTTGTCAGTTTCATAACTGGTGCAAAAATGTTGGTGTAGTCAATTCCTTCCTTCTACTCGAAGCCTTTAACTACCAACCGAGCCTTGTACCTCCTGGAGCCATCATGCTCCTTTTTGATTCTATAAACCCATTTGTTGTGAAGAGTCTTCTTATCATTGGGCAACTTAGCTAGTTCCCATGTTTTGTTGGAGTTACCATTTGCTCGCATCTCCTGCCTGACATGCTTCAACATAACATTCAGGTTCTCCTCCATCTATAAGAAGTAAATGGTTCACATACCTCATGTTTGGAATGTGCTGCCGAGAAGATCTCCTAATCTCTGGTGCTGGAGTAGGAGGTGGTGGTGCAATAATCTGCTCCACATGTTCCTCTGACTGAGGAATCTCGGTAGTTTGCTGAGGATTTTCTATGTTCTGTTGACGTGTCCTTACACCTTCTAAAACGTCATCCATATCTACAAAGGTTGTTTCAAACTCTGTAGACTTAGTTGTGTGTCTATCATTGTACATCATCTTTTCATCAAAAATCACATCTTTGCTTCTGATCACCTTTTTGTTTTCATCATCCCAAATGCGATATCCAAATTCATCTCCACCATAACCGATGAAAGTGCATTTTTGAGATTTCGGATCCAGCTTATTCCTGACATGATCATGTACATATACGACACAACCAAAAACTTTCAAATGTGAAAGTCTTATCTCTTTGTTACTCCAAACTTCTTATGGTAGACTGTACTCCAATGGTACTGAAGGACTTTTATTGATCAAATAAGCTGCTGTGTTGACTGCTTCTGCCCAAAACATTTTTGGCAGGCCTAACTGCATACACATGCTTCTGGCTTTTTCTGTCAACGTTTTGTTCATCTGCTCTGCTACGTCGTTGTGTTGAGGCGTACCTGGCATAGTTCTTTCCATTCTGATACCATGCTCCTAGTAGAATTTCTTGAACTCGGTGTCAACATACTCTCCATCGTTATCTGTTCTCAGCTTTTTGAATTTCAACCCAGTTTCGTTTTCTACCATCGCTTTCCAAATTCTAAAAGCATTAAAAACATCAAATTTATACTTTAGGAAGTAAACTCATACCTTTTGTGAATAATCATCGATAAACGTGACGAAGTAATGCTTTCCTCCTATAGACGAAATGGTTGTTGGTCCCCGTACATCTGAATGGACTAGCTCAAGTCTTTCTTTCTTCGGGGTACTGATATTTGTCTGGAAACTAACTTTTTTCTGTTTCCCAAATATGCAATCCTCACATGTGTCAATCTACACCGACTGTAAATCACTCAACTTACCCTTTGAGTGCATTACCTTGAGTCCCTTCTCACTCAGGTGTCTGAGTCGTTGCTGCCATAAGTTGCTATCATCATTTCCTGTAGCAACTGTAATAGACAAACATGTATCAGGAGTTATATAAAGAGTACTACTTTTTTTACCTTGAGCAATTGTCAATGCACCCTTCGAAATCTTCCATTCATCACCAATGAATTTCATCGTGTATCCCTCATCTGCCAACTGACCTACTGAGATCAAATTCTTTCTCAGATCTAGAATATACCTGACATCCTTCAGCTTCCATATTGACCCTTTTATATTGATCTTCACAACTCCCTTGCCGATTACGTCACAAGGTTGATCGTTGCTAAGGTACACCTTATCAAAATTACCTGGCGTGTACTCCTCTAGGCAATCTCTGTAGCATGTGGCATGAAATGAGGCTCCGGAGTCTAAGACCCAAGACTCTTGTTTGCTCTCCGAAGAGCAGATCAATATCTCATCATTCTCAGAAGCAATATTTTCTTCTGACTTTGCCCTCGTCTCAAATTCTTTCTTCCAACTCCTGCACTGGTTCCTGTAATGACCAGTCTTTCCACAGTTCCAGCACTCAATAGCTTTAGTGCTCTGAGAACTTGTGTCCTGAGTACCTCTGGGATTTCTCAGCCTAGATCTGTCACGGTTGTTTGATTGTCCATGCATGTTTCCTTTACCTCGATTCTCCATGTTCAAGGCTGAACTCGAATTGGAGCTATAGTTCGGCTACATTCTTATTTCCTTCGTCAAAATCATGCTGGCGACCTCATCGTATACAAGCTTCATTTTTCCTGCGGAGCTACTGATGACAGTGATGACACCATTCCAATTTTTAGGCAACTGACTGAGAATAAGTAGAACCCGAATCTCATTATCAAACGTTATGCCTACTGAGGCGAGTTGATCAGAAAACTCATTGAAGTTATTCAGATGCCTGTTGAAACTCTCACCTGCAGACATATTCATCGTAAATAGTCTTTTCATGAGATGTACCTTATTTGCGGCTGAAGGCTGCTCGTACATATTTGAGAGCGCATCCATCAGAGACTTGGTGGATGTTATATGCTTGATATTGAACGCCACAGATTTTGACAACGTCATTCTGATGGCTCCGAGGGCTTTTCGATCAAGCAACTCCCACTTGTCCTCGTTCATGGATGTTGGCTTACCCTTCAACGGTAAGTGCAATTCCTTCCCAAACAAATAGTCTTCTATCTGCATCTTCCATAAACTGAAATTGTTCCCGTTGAACATTTCGATTTTTGAGCTATTTTCATTCGACATCTCACTTTTCTAATCTAGAGATGGAATTAGCTCAAATGGATAGCATGGATGGATCCGGAACAATCGAAAACCCTAGAAATGGTTTGATTCGCTCGAAAAACGGACCTAAAATGACCTCGAAAAGTTCAGTCAAAGTTTTTAGTCAAATCGATGATGTGGCGCTGACGTGGCACTGCGACGTGCTGTTGACGTGGCAGGGGTCCACCTGCTGACGTGGCCGTGGGGCCCACTTGATGACGTGGCAGTGGCCTACTGGCGTGGTCCGGCTGACGTGGTTCTCGCTGGCGTGTCAACTGACGTAGCCGGTTCTGAGGCACGGGTCGGATCCGATTCGTGGATCGGATCTCGGGTTCACCCGGCACTAAGGGTTTTCCGAGTTAGGGCGTGTAGATAACTGAGTCGGGTCGAGGTGGTCGAGTAAGGAAGACACGTGCGGCGCATCGCCAGTGCGTGGAGAGGAGTCTTGCTGCGGCAAAACGCGTGGGGCCGCGTGCAGGCTTGTCTGACCTCCATTCGAGCTCCGGCGGACACCCTTCTCTTTGTCTCGGCGAGGTGAATACAATGGTGGCCTCAAAACACACTTTCGATCTACTAGATAGAGCTCTGAATTTCGGGATCACTTCCGATCTGGATTTTCTGCTCCAATCGGGCTCTGATACCACTTGTTAGGACCCTGTGAGCATCCAGAAGAAAGTGAAACCAAGAAATTTACGTGGTTCGGTCAAGAACAACCTATGTCCACGGAGCACACACCAACTATTCAATAACTCGCCGGAAAATGTTACAATTCTCTCTCTCTCTCTCTCTCTCTCTCTCTCTCTCTCTCTCTCTCTCTCCCCCCTCTCTCTCTCTCTCTCTCTCTCTTCCTCCCTTCTTCCTCTCAACTCTCTCTGCACTCTCTATGCTCTCTCTGCAATGTGCTATGCTATTCTGAGCTATTGTTCTACATATTATCACTTTCCACGGCCTCTTTATATAGGCTTGGATTTTACATTATAATTGAATGCAAAACAATACAAATTAATCACAGATTGGAAGTTTTATAATCAAGAGATAAATGGAGAATAAATTCACACATTTTCTGATTCAGCTCAACGTGTCTCCAGTTGTGTTTCTGGATCCATCTCTAACATTTGACATAGCAATTAAGATGTTGTGCAAGTTCAAAATCAAATTCAAGGGGCAATAACTTATTACTAAGTTGCTATTGTTGTAAGAATTCATGTTATTGTTGTAAGAATTCTTCATGTCAACATAGTATGCCTTTTGCGTGGAGGGATCTAATGATGCTCTTGTGTATGATCGCATTAATAATGGATTTCTTGAAATCACACATTCTTCTTCTAGGAACACATTGCGGATGTGGCATGTGAATTTTGTATTTTGATATCAAACTTCATAAACCACCTTCTTAATTGAAATATGATTATGAAACTTTATGATATTGGGCTATTGTGTGACAATGAATAGATATTAACTTCTTAGCAAAGGCTTTAATTTTCAAGAAATTTTTTGGGCCTTGCAAATTAAAGATCCATGTTAATTCCATTATTGAAACTATGTTATGATCTTATGAACTAAAGATGTTTAGTCTCTAAAAAAGAGGAGTCTGTTTTGTCGGATTTTGTGGAGCCTAGTTGTGTTTGATTCGGATAATGACTCGACCCTTTTTAATGAGAGATTTCTATCTTAAAACTTAGTTCATGAGCGATGCGGTTTGTGGGGGTTGCCCCTAAAAAAAATCTTTTTGGCCCGTTTTGTAGCCCATTGTTGTGTGCAAGATATAAATCGTTGTTATGGTGATTAGGGTTAATCAACCGTCGCACTTCTTGAGAGTGCGAGAGAGAAAAATATTGTACTACAACACTCTTTGTATTTTCTTCCTGATTATAGTGAAATCCCTATAACTCCATGGACGTAGGCAAAATTGCTGAACCATATAAATATTATCTTGGTTGTGTGTTTCTCTATTTTGTTTTCTCACAGGATTTAGGAATTTCATATTAATTCCCTACATGTTTTACATTTAAGACCTACACAAATGCTTAATAATTTGTTCCAGGTAAGAATAGAATAGAATGAATTCCACGAGGAAAATAATTAGGAGAACAATTGGTTGCTTTCCATTGAGAACTCAAATCATTTCTGAACTATAGACTATAATTTATAAATTAATCATATTGTATAAAAATTAATCAATGTAAAATGTACTATAATATATATATTGGAATAAGAGGGTTGCACCTTCTTTCTTTATTAGAATGTATGCTGCTATATGATGTTGAATTTTTGTGATATCTGTATGAGCCCATTAATGTTGGTCATGTTAAAATCACTAGTATAAAAGGAGATGAAAATGTTTCAAGTTACTTAAGTTAGATTCATTTATATATATATATATATATATATATATATATATATATATATATATCGATAAAACTAAATAGGTAATAAGAGAAAATAGATATTCACGTGATGACATTTGAGAATAGTTATTCATTGTCTATTCTTGTTATGAATTCAAAAAAGGTTTTACTTTGTTATTTATTTTATGTTAACAACATCATTTTTTGTGTAACTAATTATAAATAACTTATTTTAACTAATTTATTCTAAAGAATAAGAATTCCCTGAATCAAATATAACCTTAAAGAAAAATTAATTAATTATTTATTTTGGTCTTAGTACTTTTCATTAAAAAAAAAAAAAAAACACTATCAGTTAAGTCACAATTTTGGCAATCTCTATAAATATTGTGTCATGCACAATATTCTGCTTACATTTAAATGGGTGATTTGGGTTATAGGGTGCTTTAGTTTATTTTCTTTTGAGCCCTTTTGAGCTCATGCGATAATACGATATTTGAATCAAGATACAGTGTTACTCAATACTTATCTAAGATATTTTTGAGTTAAATCATATATATTAACCATTTTGTTTTTTTTTTCTTTTATCTATTGTTCTTTTCATTTTCTGCACCTAACCCGAATCATGTTTTACTACAAGGTTTTTAATTAGCCAAAATCTTTTTAACATGCCGAAAGTCAAATCCCACGTAGAATATATATATATATATATATATATATATATATATATATATATTATAGCCCAGAGACTCTAGCTACCATCGTGTCACTTTGGACACTATGTGTGGCACCAAATTCGAGAGATGAAAGTCGTCTACCCATTGACGAAATCTCATGTAAAATATTACTGTCATGCCCCGAACCCGGAAATGGGCCCCAGGGTGTGATTTAGTAACCCAATCTGTCTCTGTATCATACAAACAGCCATGATACTATACAAAATGAGGATCTGGCCCCATAGGGTTCACGTATACCTTATACATAATCACATACAATATATGCAGTGGAATTATTCAACCTATTACATTCAATCCATATCATACCGGAGTCTATACAATACTAGAATGAACCACAACATAACCCCGGGTGTCCACATAACCCAAAATGACTCCCCGGCCACAGTTTAGTACTTACACAAGTACTTATACAAGACTAACCAACAACCACGCTCCCAACTCGCTAGAACGCTAGTTTCGGCTACTCAAAGAACTTGAAACACATTTGTATGATTGGGGTGAGACACTTCTCAATAAGGGAGAATCATACTATATTAGTGTGTGGGCACATGAGTGTTATTTTAATAGTAAAACATAACATTTCACAACACAAATCAATCAATCTATCTAGTGTCGTCACACTCTTCGGCCTAAGCCGGCTGCATGATACAGTGCCTTCAGTAACCTAGCATAGCATAAGCCTCTACAGCATTGAACCGGCGCAAATATGGTGTCTTACACCCTTCGGTGATAAACCAGAATAATAGGTGGTATTTCACACCCTTGGAAAAAGTCGGACCCCTCAGCCTACGATATTATTCTGACTCGGCTCAATATCTCAACCTACGGTATTATTTTAACTTGGCATCCATATCTCAGCCTACAGTATTTTACCAACCTGACATCAATATCTCAACCTACGGTATTATTCCGACTCGGCTCAATATCTTAGCCTACGGTGTTATTCCGACTCGACATTTTCACAAAACTTAGAACATTTTGGAACTCCTGTTCCTATATCTCATTTCAATATTTCACAATTCAACTCATTTAAAAACACAAGCTCATGTTACACTTATTTGGGTAAATAAATAATCACATCATATTTACTTCAAGAATATAGTTTAACATAAATAAAGGTACGGTCATCTCTATACTATAATTTATTCATATATGAAATTTTCCAACAGAAACTAAGATGATACCCGAAACCTTAATTTTCCCAAAAATCGTAAACCCAAAAATCCTGTAATTCCACCTGTTAGAATTTCCCAAATAAGTATCCAAAACGTACATATCATCGTAAACCACAGTTTTACCTATCAGATTTCAAAAATAACTAATATAAACAAAATCCTCTTACCTTTCACCAAAAACCAAAACACAAACTAAACGGCTCCAAAAGTGCAAACCAAGTTCCAAAACCTAAAAAACAAAGAACAATACTTCAATGCAATCCTATTTACTACAGATCTACCGAACCAAAAATGAACTTAGACCCACTAAAAAAAAAAAACTAGTTTTTAATGACGAAACTATTAGTGACAAATTAAATTTCGTCACTAAAAGTGGGTATTTTTAGTAACTCGGATAATTATAGAAAGTAAATAAAAAGGAAGTAGAGAAAAAGAAATTTTCAAAAGGATGAAGTAGGGTCTCGTTGACGAGGACACATGTCTTGTCGACGAAAAGAAACTGAGAATGGTGATTTCAAGACCTGAAATTCATCGACGAGGGTACGAGTTCATCGACGAACTCCCTTCTTGCCTTCGTCAATGAGATGACATGGCTCGTCGGCGAGGTCACGTGGCTCGTTGACGAGGCCACGTGGCCAAAGGTCTATAAATAGCAGAAAATCAAGATTCAACAAGAGAAATTTATTTTTCTTTGTTTTTTTCTCTCTCCTACTCAATTTCTCTCCCCTTCTCTCTAGATGCCTCACCCCGTTTCTTCCCGTTTCAACGATCAGAAGCCATCACATTGATCTTGAGGAGATTATCTAGAAGTCTATTACAATAGATTGTTGGTTTGGCCAACTTGGGCACCATTCCAAAACAAGGTAAGTAGATCATTAGGGTATTTTCACTATTACCAAACTTACCTGAGTATAGATTTTGTGTTGTATGAAAATTTATTGGTGTTCTGTGGAATAAATTAGGATGTTATGATTTCAGGACTAGGGTGTTTTTGGGACCCTATAGACATGGGTTGAGGACCTCAATGAATATTTCTAGGAGCCCAGGTAAATTATAGGTCAAAAAATTATGAGTAGGTTCAGAGAAATATAGTTGATTTATTAAAAATATGTATATATGTATTATTTCAGGATTTTGGGGATAGTACGTCATGAGCGTGAGGATAAAGTTGGAGACGAGCCTTCCAACCAGTTAGGTAAGGGAAATATGCTATGCTAGTAAATTCAAGAATTTAATTAGTAAATTATAGTAATTGTTTACAGAGTATAAATTATATAGATTTTAGAGCATGTGTATTATTTGGTAATTGTGTGGCATGAGTAAAAATTAGTATAGTGCATAACATAAATAGTTTTCAGAATGTTATGATTTACAGTAAATATGTACTGGAGTATGTTTTAATAGATTTTACAGAAGTGTGACTTGCAGTATATATGTATTTGATAGTATTAACAGAATACCATGATTTCCAAAATTTTAAAACCATAACACTTAGATAATTCAGTCTATTCAGTCAAAAATTATAGCTTAAGTATTATAGTTATTTCAGTTCAGATATTATAGTATTTTTATAACAGATTTATAGTGTTATGATTATTTTGGAATCATGATGAAAATAGTAGAATATCTATACAAATATTATATACAGTATCAGACCCTGATGAATCAAGTTATGTTCAGTTAGCAGAGCACGGTACCGTTGCTAGTATAGATTAGAGTGCAACCACACATCTTAGATAGTGTGTGGATGGTTTCTGTCAACCGTACTTGGAGGGATTGCAGACTCCCCAGAAGACTAAGTTGAGGTGGTCAATTTGACGACGTAGTTACCAGTTTCGTGCCTAGGAGAAGTTGCATTTTGGTCAGTCTAAGGATTGCTAAAGTTATAATTGACTTACCTAGTAGGCCAACCAGGATTAAGTCCCGCCTACGGGCTGCACAATCCTATCTTGAGGAGTTAAATCATGACATACAGTTTTTCAATCAGGGTAAATATCTCAGTTATGTATATGTATACAAATTTACAGAATATCAGCAGATATAGTATGAACACAATTATTATACGTAAACAGAATTACATAATATCTGCAAGTATGTATATTATGATACTAGAAGTATTAATAAGTACAAAAATCAAATATTATAGATATATTTTTAAACTATGATAGATGTGAATTATATTGTATGATGTTTTGCCAGTTATTACAGTTTCAAATGTATATCAGTGTAGTATTTTTGTAGCTCAGTTGCCACATAATAGTAATAGCATATTTCCACTTACTGAGTGTTGTCTCATTCCAGTGATTTAACATTTTTCAGGTGATCCAACTAGGCTTGCAGATTAGGCTCACAGATAGAGAGATCTTTTGTATTGCCTTGTTTATAGGGTAAATGTAATCAAGGGATTGTATTTTTTAGTAGATGATATTGGGGTGATGTGTAAATATGTATGTATGATTTGGAAAAATCGATTTTTGGTATTGTAAATATGGATGTATGACTTTAGGTTTTCCACTGCATAGGTGTGTCAATTTATGTACAAGGATACCTTAGTGCCCGTCTAGGGCCTGAGATGTTATAGCAGGTATTATAAGGGTATCAAATTAATTTATATATGGAAAAAATATGGTGTAATTTTTGGGTTGTTACAGTTTGGTATTAGGGCGTAGGTTATTAGATTCTATAGACTCTAGAGTGCAGTGGAAAACAATACCAGAATATAGGAATAGAGTTTGGAGAAAGATAGAACAGAGTATCAGTGAATTAATGTTGGAAAGATTAGGATAAGAATCTAGGGTTCTGTTCTACAGTTTGGAAGTAGGAATTTTGAGGTAGTTTTTATGATTTTCCTGGGGTTACGATTTCAGGAAAACCATAGTAAACTATCGTCGAATTCTATTTCCATATGATAGGACCATACTTTAAACTATCTTGAATTCTATTTCCATATGGTAGGACCAGACTTTAAATTAGTGATAAGAGGTAAGGGGTATTTTAGTTAGTATAACATTGTAAGGTTCAGATTCTCAGAATAATTTGGTAATATTACAGGATGAACCTAGGTGGTAGTAGCGCTCACGTGAATGGTGACGAAGGAGTAGGGCCTTCTGGTGCAGGAGGTGGGGACTCGGATGCTGTGTTACGCAGTGTGGCTCAAAAGGTCATGGTTGAGATTGCCCAAAGCTCCAGGGAGCATGGAGGTCCATCTATAGCTCAAGGATACACGATAGAAAAAATTTACGAAGATGAACCCACCAGCATTTTTAGAAGTGGCTGATCCTACAATTGCAGGGAACTGGATGCAAGAGATAAAGAAGATTTTGATGGTGCTCCACTGCACCGATGAGTAGAGAGTTCTTTATGCCACGTATAAGCTGACAGGGGAGGCCGAGAGATGGTGGACGACCACTAGATTATTGGAGGAGCAGAGATCCATTCCAGTGTTGATGACCTGGGCCCGATTCAAGGACATATTCTTTGATAGTTACTATCCTTCCTCGGTTAGAGAGGCTAAAGTATATGAATTTCTGAGCTTGTCCTAAGGATCGATGACAATCCAGTAGTACGCAGCAAAATTCATTGAGTTGTCGCACTTCTACCCTTATATTGTCCCAGATGAAGTTAAGAAGTTCAGCATGTTTGAGAGGAAATTGAGGCGGGACATTTATAAGCAGGTGGCAGTTTTTAAGATATAGGAATTCTCGGAGTTAGTAGATAGGGTCATGGTAGCAAAGGAGAGTGAGCAGGCAGATGTGGGAGTACCAAGCCAGAGGAAGAGAATATGGAAAACAAAACCTTAGCAAAAAGAAAGCAATAGGGATAAGGAACGAATAAGGTAAGGAACGGAATTAAAAAAAAAAAAAAAACGGACAAAAAGAGAATGGGTGGTGAGAAAAGGCCGGAGGGAAGGAAGGGAGGAAAGAGAAAGGAAAGGATGAAGAGGGCAGGGGGGAAAAGGGAGAAAAAAGAGAGGAAGGAAAGATATCAGAGCCAGAGCAACACTAATGAAAGGGGGGAAAAAAGGGGGAAAAGGGACAAAAGATATGATAGTACCAAGCCAGAGGAAGAGGCCCATGCCTCCGATTTTTCAGACTAGGCCTAGTCGAGGTCCATGGAGAGGGGGTAGATCTAGTGAGGGTCAGAGGTAGACGACAGGACACATTGGGTATTAGGGTAGGCAGACTTATTCCACCTACCCCAGGTGTGGTCGGAGAGATCTAGGCGAGTGCCGGATGGGTGAGAATGTTTTTTACGGATGTGGGAGACCTAATCATATGGTCCAATCATGTTGGGGACCATCGAATTATGCACCAGCTCACAGACCATTTCGGGTTGGTTACTAGGTGCCCCGTGGAGGCTAGTAGAGGAACACAATACTGGCAAGGGTTTATGCTTTAACATCGGGAGACGCTGAGGCTGCTGGAGATGCTGTTACAGGCAAACTTACTATTTTACCATATAAAGTTGTTGTTTTAATTGACACAGGTGTCACCCATTCCTTCGTATCAGTGGGGTATGTTAAAGTAACTAGGGTAGAGGCACAGTTATTAGATGTTGAGTTATCTATAGTCACGCCGACAAGATCTATGGTGAGGTGTAGGAAGGTATTTCAAAACCTTCCAGTGAGCATTCAGGAGAAAGTACTACCAGCTGATCTCGTGGTACTAGATATGCAGGGGTTTGATGCAATACTAGGTATGGATTAGTTGGCTGCTAATCACGCCAGCATATATTGCCATAAAAAAGAAGTGATTTTTAGACCCCTAGGTGAGCAAGAATACAGATTTGTGGGTTCACGTGTGCATGCCTCGCCACAGCTAGAGTCAGCTATTCAGGTGAGAAGACTACTACAGGGTGGTAGCCAGTGGTATGTTGCCTACATAAAAGAAATTCCAAAAGAATAACTAAAATAGACTGATATTTCTATATTCAAAGAATTTCCAGATGTTTTTCCATAATAATTTCCTAGCTTACCCCCAAACCAAGAGATTGAATTTACCATGGATCTACTACCAAGGTCGAAACCAATATCTAAAGCACCATACTGTATGGCTCCAGTCAAATTGAAGGAATTTAAATATCAGTTGCAGGAGTTGCTGGATAAAGGATTTATCAGACCTAGTGTGTCGCTGTAGGGGGGCTCAATCCTATTCTTGAAAAAGAAAGATGAGACCATGAGGATGTGCATAGATTATAGGGAAATAAACAAATTGGCGGTCAAGAATAAATGTCATCTTCCCAAGATTGACAACTTATTTGATCAATTCTAGGGGACCCAGGTTTACTCTAAAATTGATCTGTGGTTGGGTTATCATCAGGTAAAAGTTATAGTAGAGGACATTTTGAAAACAGCATTCTGCACCAGATATGGGCATTATGAATTTTTGGTGATGCTGTTTGGGTTGACTAATGCACCAGTAGCATATATGGATTTAGTGAATCGGGTGTTCCATTAGTACCTGGACCAGTTTGTAGTAGTTTTCATTAATGATATACTGGTATACTCGTGGAGTTTTGAGGAGCACAAGCATCATCTGAGGCTAGTGTTGCAAATATTGAGAGAAAGAAATATGTACGCAAAATTCAAGAAATGTGAATTCTGGTTAAGGTAGGTTACTTTCCTCGGGCATGTGATCTCCGAGGACGGTATATCAATTTACCCGAGTAAGATAGAGGCAGTAGTAAGTTGGGTGAGGCTAGGAAATCTCCAGGAGGTCAGAAGTTTTCTGGGTTTGGCGGGCTACTACCGACGCTTCGTAGATAATTTATCCAAATTATCGGGTCCACTAACACGACTCACGAGGAAAAATATGAAAGTTTGATTGGATCGATGATTATAAGCAAAGGTTCTAGGAGTTAAAACAACGGTTGGTCTCAGCACCGATACTGACTATTCTATCAGGGGAGGATGAATTTGTGATATACAGTAATGCATCTTTAAAGGGATTCAGATGTTTGTTAATGCAGCATGGAAGAGTCATTGCCTACTCATCTAGACAACTTAAAGAATATGAAAAGAACTACCCTGTACACGATATAGAATTAGCAGTAGTGGTGTATGCTCTGAAAATTTGGAGGCATTATCTTTATGGTGGGGAATGCGAGATTTTCACTGATTATAAAAGCTTAAAGTATTTATTCACCCAGAAAGATATGAATATGCGACAGAGAATATGGTTAAAGCTCATCAAGGACTATAATTGTACTATTAGCTACCATCCAGGGAAAGCAAACATAGTGGCTGATGCATTGAGCAGGAAAGCGGTAGGAGCAGTGGTGTCAGCAGTGAAGGTTCAGCGCCCTATTCAGATGGGTTTGGAGAGGCTAGGTGTGGAGCTAATAGAGGGTGATCACAAGGCATTTATTGCCAACCTGGTGTTACAGCCTACGTTACAAGAACGGATTAGAGCTTCCTAGAGAATTGATCTAGAGTTAGCAAAGTTGATAGAGAAAGTGCAAGACAGGCAAGAGGAGGTGTTCAACATATCAGATGACGGAGCCCTGCGGCTTCGTACCAGATGATGTGTTCTTGTAGATGCTGAGATCAGGAGGATTATCTTAGAGGAGGCACACAGATCTTTATATATCGTGCATCCAAGTAGTACTAAAATGTATCGAGATCTACAGGAATCCTTTTGGTGGAGTGGTATGAAGAAGGAGATTGCTGAATTTGTAAAGCAGTGATTGATGCGCCAGCAAATAAAGGCTGAGCACTAGAGACCTGCAGGACAGTTGTAGCCACTCTACATCACTGAGTGGAAATAGGATCATGTCTCCATGGATTTTATGACATGGCTACCACGAGCGCGACAGGGACAAAACACTATTTGGGCGGTCATAGATCAATTGATGAAGATCGTTCACTCTATCCTTATTAAAGTCAACTATACTATCGACAGACTAGCAAAGTTGTACATTTAGGAGATAGTTTGCTCCCATAGAGTGTTGATATCCATAGTCTCAGACCGTGACCCCTGATTTACGTCACAATTTTGAAAGAGTTTTTAGGAGGCCATGGGGTCATAGTTAGAATTTAGCATAGCTTTTCATCCTCAGACCGAGAGGACGATCCAGATACTTGAGGATATGCTGCAAGCTTGTGTGTTGGATTTTGGGGGTAGTTAGACCCAGTATCTGCCGCTGGTTAAGTTTACATATAATAATAGCTATCAAGCCAGCATCAACATAGCACCATACGAGGCGTTATATGGTAGGAGGTGTCATTCTCCACTGTACTGGGATGAAGTGGATGAGAGGTGAGTTCGAGGACCAGAATTGGTGCAGCAAGCATACGATAAAGTCCGACTAATTAATGACAGAATTAGTGCAACTCAGAGTCGGTAGAAAAGTTACACAGACACTCGCCACCAGGAGTTAGAGTTTGACGTGGGAGATTGGGTATTTTTTAAAGTAGCTCCACTGAGAGGAGTTATGAAAATTTGGAAGAAGGGTAAGTTGAGCCCTAGGTACATTGGCCCATTTGAGATACTTGAGAGAGTTGGGTTAGTTGTTTACATGCTAGCTCTACCACCAGCCCTATCTAGAATTCACGACGTATTTCATGTTTTTATGTTGATAAAATACGTCCCAGACCCTTCCCACGTGATCATCTATGCAGAGGTAGAGCTCAAAGATTCATTGGTATATGAGGAAGCACCAGAGCAGATCTTAAACAGAAAGGAATAGGAATTGCGTACTAAGAAAATTCAATTAGTCAAAGTCTTGTGGAAGAATCATGCCATAGAAGAAGCTTCGTGGGAGTTTGAGGAAGAGATCAGATAGAAATACCCACATCTATTTAGTGGAATATAGTAATAGTTAGTGTTATTCAGATAACAATAATTTTATTTTATTTAGTACATAGTGAAGAATGTATAGTTGTATTTTAGATTATAGGATAGGTAGTGTTTGGTTTTGGGAGAATTTTCTTTTATGAGTATTATTGTAATTTCCCAGAGCTGCTTTTGTAACCACGATATTCCTCCGCCATAAGTGAGGGTTATTAATAAAATAAGTAGCCCATTTTCTTTAATGGATGGTGTTCAATATACATAGCAAATTTCGAGGATGAAATTTTATAAGGAGGGGAGAATGTAGTAACTCAGATAATCATAGAAATTAAATAAAAAGGAAGTAGAGAAAAAGAAAATTTAAATAGGATGTAGTAGGGTCTCATCGATGAGCGCAGAACATTCATCAACGAATTGCCTACTTGGGCACGTCGACGAGGACACATGTCTCGTCGACGAAAAGAAACCAAGAAGGGTGATTTCAAGGCCTGAAGTTCATCGATGAGGGTATGAGTTCATCGACGAACTCCCTTCTTGCCTTCGTCGACGAGATGACGTGGCTCGTCAACGAGGCCACGTGGCCAAAGGTCTATAAATAGCAAAAAATCGAGATTCAGTGAGAGAAATTTATTTTTCTCTATTTTTTTCTCTCTCCTGCTTGGTTTCTCTCTGTAATAACCCAAAAAATATTTAGGTGTAGTGATCCTAAAAAAATATTAATTATTAATTAATTAATTTAAAAATTATTAAGAAAATTAATTAAATTAAGAAATTTGAGGGTTATGTGTATATGTATATATTTAAATACGTATAAGGATAAGTTTATATATATATATATATATATATATATATAATTATAATATTGGATAAAGTAAAAGAAAAAAAGAAGAAAAGAAAAAAGAAACTTCCTGAGCCTTTAAGATTTCAAATTGAAATCTCATTTTCAATTCTGTAATCCAGAAGACAGCGCCCCCCTTGTAATCTCTCTCGTCTCTCTTGCGCACCTCTGTCTCTCTCTCCCACTTTTATCAATTTCATGGCTGATATTCGTCCGATCAAAAATTAGGAAGTACCGCTGGACTCCATTCTCCGCCACCGACATTTCTACTAAAGCATTTGTTATAGGAGCGGCGTAGACATATCTCCTAGGGTAAGCTCAATTCTCACTTTTACCTCAATTTCTCATAAATCTTAAGTCCAATTGACAATCGGATACCACCACGAGAATCTAGGGATAATTCTCTACAAATCTGGCAGAGCGGATTTCTTGTGAGGTTGTCGTAGGCATAACCCCAAAATTAGACTAAGAGGATTATTAAGGGGCTAATTATTATTTAATTATTATAGATTTGGAAATGTTAAATATTGGGCATTCTGAGGTTGAATATGGGTTATTGAATTCAGGCCTCAGGTAAGCGTCACGAGTGTAATTTTGGGAGCCTACAGACATAGTTCAAGAAACTAGGTAAGGATGTTAAATATTAGTTTAAATGTTAATTTGAATTATTGGGAGCCTAGGAAGTGTTTTATGAAAATTATTTTTGAATTTTTTGAATGTTCTGGGCAATGGAAAATGCATGCTTTTGAGCTGTGAATGCCACAGGCTTAGGATTGAATTGTTTGTGGGCATCTCAGTAAGATAGGTAAGGAGAATAAGTTATAGTAGGTATGTTATGAAATACTGTTTGAAATATATGTGAAATGAATTATGATATTTTCCATGAAATTATTATTATGATGATATGAATAATAGATGAGAAATTGTGTGGCATATGATTTTATGAAAATTATGAAATGTATTGTGTAAAATGTGGTTTGAAATGGAAAATCTGGGAAAATTATATGATGATGAATATCCTTGAGAAAATAAAATAAAATGTGGAAATGATTTTCTATGAAATGGGAAAAAAAATGAAATACTAATATGAGCATACAGGAAATGATAAAATATATGAAATTTGATATATACTCATATTTGCTTATATATTATTATTATTATTAGATGAATTGTGAAATTGAAATGCTGAGAATGAAACAGTAGAAAATGAGAAATCTACTTGGAATATTGTTTTATGAATATTGAATGAAAATATTGGATATGTGAATTTTGATATATAAATATGGAAATATTGCAACGTGAAATTCTGCAATATGAATAATGAAATATGGGGATTGATTTGTGAATGATGAAATGTAAACATTGCAGCGTAACAACTGCAATGAATATATGTATGGATATGGGAATCGTTAATATGAGAAAAGTGAAATAGTGGAAATAAAAACCTTGATGGATGGATTTGTAAACCCTGGCAATGGGTTATGATATCGATCACGATATCGATGCTAGCGGTTGAAAAGGGCAACCACACGGACTCGTGGAGCGTGTGGCATGGCAATGCAAACGGACCATAGTAGGGTTGTGTATTGCCCCTGGATTCCAGACCAGGGTATGTGGCTGGCCATTCGTTACTACAGACAGGTATATGGTTTTATTTGATCTAATCGGGTAGGCCAACCACGGTTAGATCCAACCTTCGAGCCGCCTAACCTTGACCATGGGGGAAGTATGGCGTGAAGAAAAGTCATCAGGGCAACCATGGGTTACAGACATGACATGTTATGGCTACAGAGGATACCCATAGGCTAGATAGCAGACTGGAAATGGCCATGAGTTACAGACACGATATGGAAAGGTTACTGAGGATACTCATGGGCTGAATAAATGAGAAAAGAATGATATAATGGAAATAAACTGAAATGAAAGAAAGATGAGAAAAATAAATGAAACTGGGAAATTATTTATATATAGTTTATAACAGTTGTGTTTTATATTTATATAGTTATTCACACATATTAGATATCATATCAGATGAATAATGTTTTGACCGAATATATATATATATATATATATATACATATATCTGTCTCTGTGTGGTATGTATATTGATGTAATCGCACTCATATTAGTACACATTGTCAATAACTTATTCTATCTTACTGAGGTGTGTCTCGCCGAGGTATTAAATATTTTAGGAAACCGAGATTGAGTTGGTGATAAAGCTCCCAGATAGAGTGGAGCTGGGACCTTAATATATAGGGTGAGTGTTTGATCTAGGGATGGATGTTTCCCCTAGAGTTTTGTTATTTTTGGGTGTTTGTTGATGTGTGTATTTTTGGATGGATTATACTCTGGTATGTATATTTGCTGTGGCATATGTATATATTGTCTTCCGCTGATAAGTATTTGAAATATAATGTGACCGGTACACCGGTGCCCAATGGGGGCTAGTGATATGTATGGTATTAGGATTAATGACATGGCCAATTGGTGTGGATAAATAATTAATAAAAAAATTATGAAAAATCAGGACGTCATAGTTTGGTATTAGAGCCTAGGTTTGGCTAGGTTCTACAGACTTTAGTAAACAGCGGAATACAATACTAGAGTATAGGAATTGATTTTGAGGAAATAGGAAGTGGATAGAATGAGAAATCATTAGGGGATTGTTAGAGGATGAGGTTGAGAATTTAGGGTTCTATCTTGCTACCTGGAAGCAGGAGTTCCATGGTTGTTTTTGTGTTATTCCTGGAGTGACGATTTTAGGAATATCATGGATACTATCACTGGTTCTTATTTCTGAGTGATAGGATTGAATCTTAAATGGGATTTGAGGATGATGAGATAGATTATTTTAGAAGGATGACTTATGAATTATAGATTGATGTATATATTGATTATCCGATGGTGATAGAATTCTGAGACTGGTTGTTTTCTTTTCAGGATGGACCTTGGGGTTAGTGACACGAATACAAGGGGTTATGGAGCAGGACCTTCCAGTATGGGGGGCAGAGATTTTGATGTAGTATTGCGCAGCGTCACCCTGCAAGTAATGGCTGAGATGGCTCGACGCTCTAGATAGCATAGCTGCACGATCGAACAGTTCACGTAGATGAGAACTCCATCATTTTTCTGGAGGAGCGGACCCATTAGCAGCTGAGAACTGGGTCTAGGACATTGAGGATATGTTGGTATTGCTTCATGCATGGATGAACAAAAGGTATTATTTGCGACATTCAAATTGACTAGAGAGGCAAAGTACTGGTGGAAATTAGCGAGGTTGATTGAAGAGCAGAGACCGGACCTTGTACTGGTGATGTGGAGCTGATTTAGGAATTTATTTTTTGAGCGGTATTTCCCTGCTACCGTTCAAAGAGCGAATGGTAGCAAAGTTCCTGCACCTTACTCAGGGGCAGATGATAGTTTCGCAGTAAGCAACCCTGTTTATTGAGTTGTCTCGGTTTGCCCCACATTTGACACCGGATGAGGAGAAAAAGGTGAGAAAATTTAAGGAAGGCTTGAGGTAGAATCTGTTTAAGCAAATTATTGGTTTCCAGGCTTAGACATTTGTGGAGATGGTTGACAGAGCTACAGTGATCGAGAGTGGCATGTAGAGGGGTGCTATAGAACAGAGTCAGGGAAAGAGAGCAATACCTTCAAAATTTTAGGTTGGGTCCAGTAGAGGGCTTTGGAGGAGATATGATAGTAGAGGATGATGGATACCAGTAGGAAGATATCGAGCAAGACAGGGCAGACAGATGCCCCCAAATGTTATAGAGGACATTTTGGAGAGTACCGGCTCAGAGAGACAGTCTATTATTAGTGCCATCAGACAGGGCATATAGTGAGAGACTCTTGAGCACCGCCTGCGACAACATCTGCTTCAAGACCGTATAGAGGAGGTCACCAGGCACCTCGTGGTGGACAGTAGAGGAATGTCGCTCCAGCACGAGTTTATGCATTGACACCTGGAGATACGGAGGCAACTAGAGACGTTGTGACAGGTACCCTATTAATATTGTTATTTAACGCTACTGTATTGTTTAATTCAAGGGTGACCCACTCTTTTATTGCCCAAAAATTTATGAAATTGTGTGGGTTTGAAACTCTGCAGTTGGGAGTTATTTTATTAATAGCTACGCCGACAGGGGCGGTAGGCATTTGTCAGAGAGTAATTCAAAACTGCCCTGTGATAATTCAGGGGAGGTATCTGTCGGCTAATCTGGTAGTGTTGGAGATGCATGGATTTGAAGTAATTCTAGGAATCGATTGGTTGGCTTCTTACTATGCCAGCATCGATTGCCATCAGGGGGAAGTCGCGTTCAAACTTCCCAAGGAGCAGGAATATAGATTTGTGGGGGTCACGTGTGCGTGCTCCACCACAATTTCTATCTGCTATCCAAGCAAGGAGGTTGCTTCTGAGTGGTTGCCAGGGATATGTGGCCTATATAAAGGAGATGCCAAAGGAAGAATTGAAACAGGCTGACATCCCAGTGGTTAGAGAATTTTAAGAAATTTTTCTAGATAAGTTACTTGGTTTATCGCCAGATCGAGAAATAGAATTTTTAATTGATCTACTTCGAGGGATGACACCAGTATCTAGAGTGCCTTACGAAATGGCTCAAGCTAAATTGAAAGAGTTAAAAGTTCAGTTGTAGGAGCTGTTAGATAAAGGATTAATCAAGCCCAATGTGTCGCCTTGGGGAGCACCAGTGTTATTCGTAAAGAAGAAGGATGAGACCATAAGGATGTGTATTAATTACCAAGAGATAAATAAAGTGACGATAAAGAATAAATATCCTCTTCCCAGAATCGATGATTTATTTGATTAGCTCCAAGGGACCCAAGTTTATTTTAGATTGACCTCCGATCATGTTATCACTAGATGAAAGTTGAAGTAGAGGGTGTGTCGAAGACAGCTTTCAAGACCAGATATGAGCACTATGAGTTTCTCGTAATGCTATTTGGTTTGACTAATTTCCTAGAGGCATTTATGGATCTAATGAATCGGGTATTCCATCAGTATTTGGATCAGTTTGTAGTAGTTTTTATAGATGATATACTGGTCTATTCGAGGAGCTTTGAGGAATGCGAGCATCATTTGAGACTGGTGTTGTAAATATTGAAGGAAAGAAAGTTGTATGCGAAATTCAAGAAATGTGAATTTTGGCTAAGGCATGTTACTTTTCTAGGGCATGTGATCTTCAGGGATGGCATATCCATTGATCCAATTAAGATAGAAGTGGTGATGGATTGGCCGAGGCCGAGGAATGTTAAGGAGATTAGGAGTTTTCTAGGGCTCGCAGGATATTATCGACTCTTTGTAAATGGCTTTTCCAGACTTTCAAGCCCCTTGACATGACTTATGAGGAATAATGTGATGTTTGAATGGTTCGATGAGTGTGAGAAGAGCTTCCAAGAGTTGAAGCAACGGTTGGTTACTGCTCCAGTGTTAGCCATTCCATTAGGAGAGGATGGATTTGTCATATACAGTGATGCGTCCTAGAGGGGACTTTGGTGCATGTTGATGCAGCACGGAAGAGTTGTTGCTTAGGCATCCAGATAGCTTAAAGAATATGAGAAGAACTATACCGTGCATGATCTAGAATTGGCGGCGGTGGTCCATGCACTGAAGATATGGAAGCATTATCTGTACGGGGCTAGGTGTGAGATATTTACCGACCACAAAGCCTGAAGTATTTCTTTACACAGAAAGAGTTGAATATGAGGCATAGAAGGTGGTTAGAAGTTGATCAATGATTATGATTGCACCATCAGCTACCATCCATGGAAGACAAATGTGGTGGCTGGCGCTTTGTGCCGAAAGTCAGTGAATTCATCAATTGCTGTTGTAGAGATTCACCACCCGATTCAGATGGATCTGGAAAGGCTCGGTGTGGAACTAGCAGAGGGCGATCATCAGGAATTTATTGCTAACCTGGTTTTGCAGCCAACTCTACAGGAGAGAATTAAAGCGGCCCAAAAGAATGACCCATAATTGGTTGATCTTATGGAGAAAGTACAAGATGTTCAGGAGGCAAAATTTAGTATTTCCTGTGACGAAGTGTTGAGATTCCGCACCAAATTGTGTGTACCTACCAATCTTGAGATTAAGAAAATTATTTTGGAAGAAGTGCATAGATATATGTATAGTATTCATCTAGGTAGTACTAAGATGTACAGGGATCTCCAAGAATCATTCTGGTGGTGCGACATGAAGAGGAAGATAGCCAAGTTTGTAGTGCAATGTTTGACGTGTTAGCAGGTAAAGGCTGAGCACCAAAGACCAGTGGGACAGTTGCGGCCACTGCCTATTCCTGTGTGGAAGTGGGATCATATATCAATGGATTTTGTCACGGGATTACCGCCGACATAGTAGAGACAGGACGCCATATGGGTGGTCATTAATAGACTGATGAAGATTGCCCACTTTCTTCCCATCCGAATTAATTACTCCATGGACAGATTGGCAAAGTTATATATTCGGGATATAGTTAGACTTTACAACGTTCTTGTGTCCATAGTGTCAGATCGAGACCCACGGTTCACGTCTTGTTCCTAGAGGAGTTTGCAAGGAGCCATGGGTTCTTAGTTATCATTTAGCACTGTGTTTCATACTCAATCAGATGGGTAGACGGAGAGGGTGATACAAATTTTAAAGGACATGTTGCGAGCATGCGTGCTGGACTTTGGAGGCAGCTAGGTACGAGATATGCCACTGATTGAGTTTGCTTACAATAATAGCTTTCAGGCTAGCATCGAGATGACACCATACGAGCCATTGTATGGTAGGAGGTGCCAATCCCCATTATATTGGGATGAGATGGGAGAGAGACAGCTATTGGGGCCAGAGTTGATTCAATAGACACAGAATAAAGTCAGACTCATTTGAGACAGAATCAGAACAGTGCAGAATTGACATAAGAGTTATGTTGATACTCGCCGGCGAAAGTTAGAGTTTGACACAGGGGATCATGTATTCCTAAAGGTGGCACCATTGAAAAGAATTATGAGATTTGGGGGGAAGGGTAAGTTGAGCCCTAAGTATATTGGGTCATTTGAGATTCTTGAACAAGTGGATCCAATTGCCTACAGGCTGACTTTACCACCTGCTTTATCTAGAATACATGATGTATTTCACATTTCGATGTTGAGGAAATACATCCTGAAACCCTCCCATGTAATTAGTTATAAAGCACTTGTGCAAAAAAAATAATTAATATTACCTATTTTAATTAAAATATGCACACATGGTGAAATCATTTTAATTTTAGTGTATATAATTAAAGTGTCTAATATTATTTCTCTAATTTTAGTGTATAATTATAATTTTTATATAATTAAATTTTATAGGATGATATATAAGGAAAAAAAAAAAGAATAATTGAATAGATTAAGGTAATGATTACGAAAATGAATTTGGGTCAATTTATTTGAACCTGATGATGACAAGAGGGTGTCAATTTAAGATAAACCAGCTCTAAGCTCCATGTGTGGATAAAAAATTAGGGTAATATAAAAAATGGTTGAATAAATTAAGGTAATTTTTTTAAAAAAAAAAAGGTCAATACATTAAGTTAATTATAATTAGGAAAATGAATTTGTGTGAACTGATTCGGACTTGATGATGGGAGTGTGTCAATATAAGATAAACCCACGCAAAGTTTTACACATTCAAGAAAAAATTAGATCTTATCGAATGAAATCACTTCAAACAATAAACATCTTATATCCTCTAGTGGCCTGTCCTAGAGGACATAATTAAAGATGCTAGAAATATCATATGAGAAAATATTAGCTACCGGAAAATGTAAATTAATCTCACACGAGAGAAAATTTGGGGGCCGGTACGGTTCGCAGGCGAGGCCACTCGTGGTGGTCAGGTAGCAAGAGCCGCTTCCTCCCTGCAGACAATCGTCGCAGTAAATGGAGAACCAGAAGAGGTGAAAGCCATAAGCCATGGCGGCGTGGATGCCGGAGAAGGAGGTGGAGTCGATGGATCGGCCGTAAGAGGCAACCACTGTCTGAACTCCTATAGTGCAAGAGGGGTCCAGATCCGCCAGTCTGAAGTCTCCAAACACGGCATAAGAGTACTGTGCTCGCGAGGAAGAACCGCGGCCGCCATTATTAGTATTGCAGAGGGGAGCATGCGCACCATCAATTGCAGCGGACTTGTAAATTGTAGAATTAGTTACGGGCGGAGCTTCACACTCCATCATTGTCACAACTTCGTACTGCTTTTCTTGCATATGGTAGCCGGCAGGAGGGCCTGAACTCAAAGTGTATACAGTGCGATATGTGTCATAGTATGCGAGGCTACGGATGGGCAGAGTCTGAAGGGGCAAAAAAATGAAAGAAGAGGAGGAGCAGTTGGAGGTGGGGGTAGTATTAATGCTAGTATTAGTAGTAGGGATGAGGACGCCGGGATCCACCACCCGAATGGAGTAGCTGCTGTAATTGATTTCCTGTACGTAGAATTCCCCAACGTTAAATTCACTAAATCTTGTCCTCAAATGCAAGAGCGTGCGGTTGTGAAGGCGGTCGCAGGTGAGCTCGTAGAAGGGGTCACCGCAGTGGGGAGGATCGCCTTCCAATCGGAAGGGGTAGCTTATGTTTGGGATGTTCCCGCACGACGATGGTTGGCACCTGCTGCTAATAATTTCGGAAATCCCAGGTTGAAATCCGAGGAGGAGGAAGACAGTGAGGATATTGTTCATCATCGATATCATGAGAGCGGTGACGGGGAGAATAGCAGTCGGTATAATTAGGCAACCGCTGTTGATAATTTCTTCAAATCAATATGCCATATATAAGTCGTAGACTTGTCTAATAGATGGAGATGCGGGGCCTTCTTTCTTCGGTCACAAAGGGAGTCCAGGAATAGGAGTAGTAGAATGTGTTAAAAGAAGGGACTTTACTCATTTAACAAATGAGTCTTCAAAATTGAGCTCAAGCTTCGAGCTCAGCCTTAATTTATGAATCGAACTTAATTAAAACAAAACTAATTTGATTAAAATTTTGATTATATATTAATGAACTTTCAATCAAATCTAAAATTGCTCATTTATATAAATAAACAAATAATTTAGTTCACTTAAAATATAAACGTAATATTCATTAATTTGTTTTTCACTATATTTTGTCATTAAAAATTTTTAGAAGACAAAAAAAGGCTATATTGATTAGTGGTAAGTAAAGAGAAAATACTTATATATATATATATATATATGCATAAATAATGTTAGCTTAAAATAAACTCTAAGCCAAATATATAAATTAATGAGTCCTTTAATAAGCAAATAAACAAGTCTACTTTTTAACATATATACTGAAAAGTTAATGAACTCACTTCAATTCATTACAACTTTCAAGTGAATTAAACAAGCCTATTATTTGGATTTTGAGCATGCATGACCGGATTAAATAAGTTAACTTAGCCTCGACTTTTAGTTTGGAATTCTAGACTTAAACTTAAGGTTGACTCATTTATATGAACAAACAAACTTGAACAAACTATCATTGAGCCAAGCACCGACTATGTCATAATTTAATTTGCAACCCTTGCTAGAAGCAACACAAAATTTCTTCCAAAAGGAGGGAGACCAACAGCTAGGCTTGCAAACAAGGCTCTCAAGACCACAAACTTTCTTTTTACCATTCAATCCTTTTGCCAAAGAAAGAAACTTTGCATATGATTTTTAACTCTCACTTAATTTAAACTCGCATTGTATAAACTAGTGGCATGGATGAAGGGTTATTATCTTTTGGGAGTGGATGCCCACAAGTCTTCTATACCGTATTAGAGGGTGCAAAATCTTAAAATAGTGTTACACACAATTCAACCAATGAATTTTTTCAAAATTTATTCTTTCATATACAATTATATGCAAATATACAAAAACAAGCACATGAACGGTTTGAAGATTAAGCAAATTCTACATTTATTATTTGCAGAGAGAAAAATTAAAAATGAGGTGGGCTTTTGTGAGAGGGGAGAGAGTAGCAAAACTGAAACTTTAGATGGAGGAGAAATTCTTTCATTATGGGATCTACTCTAGATCATTCATCGTCGTCGTCATCATCATCTTCTTCTTCTTTTTCGCAATTGTGGTAGAACATTACGGAGGGAGCCTAGTAGGGGAGTGCATGCCAAATGTGCGAGGGTGATAAGGATGAGAATAATATTATTAATGGCACCAAGTGGAGTAGGGTCATCATCAGATTTCCATTCTGGGTGAAGCACCGGCAATCGGAGCACTGCGGCTGTCCAAGCTTTAGGCTTTCTTGTACCCACAAAGGCCTCATCGTCCTCGACGCCCCCCACCCCCCACCTACCTCTTGGAACGTTGCTACTTGTCACGAGCTAGGCTTGTTGAGGGCATTATGCTTGCCTGTGACCACTTGCCTCGTGTGTTTAGGATGGGTTTCCATCATGTTAATACTAGTGTAGGGTTATTTTCCAGTATTTGTTTCATTGTATGTCAAATAAGGTAGTATGACTCCTCAGTCACTTTGATGTTTCCTTGTGTCAGAGTGAGAATAGCCTAGTAAGCTCTTTAGGGGACGGTGAGTGTTCATCAGTCACTGTAAAACTCACTAGCTTTTGTCAACATGTTTAACCTACTTGCCTCCCTCGCTGAGCACACAATGTTAACGGAGGTGTTATTAATGAATTACATTTGCTTCAATGTTTACTGCTTGCTTGCCACGACTTTCATGAATTGATTACTGTTTCCACTGTCATTTGAATGAATGCTAATGAAAGTGTTTCGTGGATAAATGTTGGTAAACGATAGACTAGCTAGTTAAGTAAGAGTGTTTTATCTTGCACCGCTCAACCCTTCACAAGGGTGTGAAAATAGTTGGACCTTGACACTTGGTATCAAAGCTAAGGCTCAGTTGCTACAAGAATTCAGTTACCTTTGTTGTGGGCTTTGGAAAGCTTTGGTGAGTGACCATGGCACCAAACAATGCTAAGAGGATCAGCACATTGGAAGCATAGGTTAAAGAAACAACCAACAATATAGCCAACAAGATGGCCCAACTGAGGGGACTTGTTGATGAAGTGATGGGATCACACCAGCGTCAAGCAATTTTGACAAGTGAAATGTCAGAGGACTTTCACCACACTGTGGAAACTTTGTAGGCCCAGATGGCTAATCTGGATGCAAAGGTGAATCTGATGGTTCTTGCTATAGGGAACTCCAACACTTCGGGAGTTAGCAACACCAAGGTACTGGAACCCATGATGTATGGGGGTGCTCGTGATGCTAAGGAGTTAGATAAAATTTTGTTTGATATGGAACAGTATTTTTGCATAGTGAGAATGGCCTTAGAAGATGTGAAAGTGGATACTACAATCATGTACTTGGTTGGTGACGCCAAACTGTGGTGACGTGCTAAGTACAATGACATTGAAAATGGAAGCGGTGTAATTGATAGTTGGGCAGACTTGAAGAGAGAGCTCAAGGCCTAATCCTTTCTTGAGAATGTTGAGTATAATGCATGGAAAAAGTTGAGAGACGTCAAGCATACTGGGTCAATCAGGGAATACGTGAAACAATTTTCTACTTTGAAGTTGGATATCAGGGATATGTTAGAAAAGGACAAGTTGTTCTATTTTCTTGAGGGATGAAATCATGGGCAAGAACTGAACTTTATAGACAAAGAGTTCAAGACTTGTCTATTGCACAAGCTGCTACAGAATGCCTGACTAACTACGCTGGGGAGAATACCGCTTTGTCCAAAGGGTCTCGCGGAGAGGGAAACAATGAAAAGTCTTTCAAGAAAGGCGAACCCAAGAGTAGGGGAGCCAACAATAAAGCATCAACCTCAAAGGAAGATTTGTTGTCTCAAGGGTTCAACATACCCAAGGGAAAGGGTAAACTTGAGTGTTACTTGTGTCGAGGTCCTCATAGAGTTTTTGAGTGCCCTCACAAAGCAACACTTAATGCTTTACAGGCTTCTATTGCAGAACGGGTAGTGGAAGACGATGGGGAAGAGGATGATACCCCTAGGATGGGTGCAATGCGGAAAGTGAGCGCATTGGAAAAGCACTCTAAAGCCCCAAATGTTACATGAGCTAGAGGGCTAATGTTTGTGGACTTGAGAATCAATAGGAAGAGTACCCATGCTATGGTGGATAACGGGGCTACCCATAACTTTGTTTTGCAACTGGAAGCTTGGAGACTTAACTTATCCTTAGAGAAGGATACGGGACGCATAAAAGCAATTAATTTTGTAGCCCAGCCTACTCTGGGAGTATCCAAGAAAGTTACTGTGAAGCTTAGGTAATAGGAAGGCCATGTGAATTTCACAGCGGTTCCATTGGATGACTTTCCAGTCATTTTGGGAATGGAGTTCCTAAGGGGTACGAAGGCAGTGCTGATGCCTTCGGCTGATTCCCTATGTCTGATGGGAGATCACCCGTGCATGGTGCAAGTTGTTGCAACGAAAGGAGACGATAGGAAGTTCCTTTCAACCATGCAACTCAAGAAGGGGTTGAGAAAGGGAGAGCAAACATATCTAGCCACGATAGTGATAGATGAAGAAGTAGGCCAAGAGCTAGTGCCTACGACCATCCATGCGGTGTTGGATGAGTACAAGGAGGTGATACCAGATAAGATGCCTAAAAAATTTCCTCCACTACAGGGTGTGGAGCATGAGATCAAGCTATTTCCAGGAGTGAAACCACCTGCTAAAGGGCCATATCGGAGGGCACTTCCAGTGCTAGCAGAATTGAGGAAGCAACTTGATGAGTTATTGGAAGCGGGATATGTTCGCCCCTCCAAAGCACCATTCCAAGCATCGGTGCCATTTCAAAAGAAACATGATGGGAGCCTACGGATGTGTGTAGACTACCGTGTGCTCAAGGAGGTGATAATGCGCAACAAGTATCATATTCCGTTGATTGTTGATTTGTTGGATCAATTGAGTCATGCCAAGTACTTCACTAAACTTGACTTGAGGTCATGTAGAGACTCAGATAATTTTCATAATTTAAAATTAGAGGAGAGAGAAAAGAAGAAAATTAAATAGGGTCTCATCAATGAACACAGGGGACTCGTCGACGAGCACACATGAGGGTCTCATCGATGAGGACGTGTCCCGTCGATGAGAAGATACCGAGAGGATTCATCGCAGTTTTGAATTTCGTCGACGAGGAGTGAGTATTCATTGACAAATTTCTTTCTTGAACTCGTCGACGAGGTGACGTGACTCGTCGAAGAATGTGAGTGTGTAAATAAGCCTAAACTTCATTTTTGGCTAGAAATCTTGAGCAAGTCTCTCTCTCTCTCTCTCTCTCTCTCTCTCTCTCCTCAGTTCGTCCCTCCTACCTTCTCTCTAAGATTTGAGGCCAAATTCTCGCAGGTTCGATGATCCGAGGCCACCACGACACTCCTGGGAAAGTTCTGTTCAAGTTTGTTAGAGCGGATTGTTGGTGAGGCTGGTTTGAATTTCATCTCAATCTCAGGGTAAGACATTTTATTTAGTATTCGTCTTTCCCATAATTATAAGAAATATAGGATACGAAGAAATACTGATGTTTTGTTCTGGGAAATGTTATTTTCAGGAATTTGAGCGAGGAACCCTATGGGTGTAGGTCAGATTACAGTAGGGGCTTTTTAGAAATTATGTAAGGGAAATATGCTATACTAGGGATTTTAGAATGCATGTCAGAAGATTATGTTTTTGTATATATATCAACTTATTGATCAGTTTTTCCAAAATATTATGATTATTATTATTATAGTGGAATTACAGAAATTGAGCATGAGATTTTTAACTACTCAGTTGTGTGGCTTGAGCTTATTATTGTTTAGTATGTTGATTATGGAATTTTTACAGATATCCAGTTACATAGTATATCAGCAAAAAATAAGATTTATAGTATTTTTTTTTTTGGAATAACATGATTTATAAACCATAACACTCAGACAGACATTACAGATATTAGAGATAGATATTACGGATGTTAAAGATAGATATTATATATATTACAAACAGATATTATAGATATTTCAGACAGATATTATAAATATTTCAGTCAGATATTTCAGATATTACAGTTCAAATTTATAGTGTTATGATTGTTTTGAAATCATATTAAAACAACAAGTTATATATATATATATATAGTATTACACGATATCAGAACCCTGTGGAAATTTTAGACTGATACAGATAGTAGAGCACGATATCGTTGCTATTACAGATAGAGCGCAACCATATTACTCAGAAAGTATGTAGATTTCGTCTAACTGCGCTAGGAGTGATTGCAGACTCCCTAGTAAGTTGGGTTGAGGTGGCCGGTTAGACGAGATAGATTTGGAGATTGCCCGGAGAGACTGCAGTGGGCTAGATTGGCAGATGATATAGATATAGATTGACTTGCCTGGTAGGCCAACCAGAGTAAGTCCAGTCTACGGGCTGCACAACCCTGTCATGAGGGGTTAAATCATGACATAAAGATCCCAGGGTATAACAAATGTTCTTATATATGTATATACAGATATATCATACAACAGAAGTTTATATTATCATATTAGAAGTATGTACAGATAGCAAACTCTGATACACAATTGTATTGTAAACTACATTCTATGTGTTTTTGTATAGTATATCAGCTTACTCAATTTATAGTATCAATATTATATCAGTATGTTAAATGTGTAACTCAGTCACCACACATTAGTGATAGCATATTTCCTCTTACTGAGCTTTGCTTCATCCCAGTAACTTACTATTTTTCAAGAGATTTAGCTAGGCGAGTGGATTAGGTTCACGGGTAGAGGTTGTCTTGTGCTACCTTTGCTGGAAGGGTAGGTGTATTTTTGGTGCCAGTGATTTGGGGTAGATCTCGGATTTTTGATGTTGTCATTGGATATTTTGTGTTGTAAATATACTTCAGAATATTATAGTTTTCTGGTATTGTATAAGGATGTTTATAGTTTCTTGTATACCTTTATTTAGGTATGTATGATGTACAGAGTTTCCTCAGTGCTCCTTTGGGCCTAATATATTTCAGTAGTATTACAAATAGATTGATTATACGTTTTATTTATATAAAAAATGATATAAGTAGCCGGTCGTTACAGTTTGGTAACATAGCCTAGGTTGTTAGGTTCTGTAGACCCTAGAATGCAGTGGAAAAAATGCTAGAAAATAGGAAAAGGATTTGAGATTTTGTTCCGTGGTCTGGATATAGGATTTTTGTGGTGGTTTCTATGCTTTTCCTGGGGTGACGATTTCAAGAAAGCCATAATAAACTATTGACAAGTTATGTGTCTAGGGTGTCGGATTAGATTTTGGGTTAAGAATAGAGGGAATTGTTAATAGAGAATTTGAAGTTTTAGTTGAATGTAATATATTAGATTTGTACGGGAGGTAGGATTCTGAAATGATGTTCTTTGTATTTTCAGGATGGATCCAGGTAGCAGTGGTACGAATGCTGGAGGTGATAGGCCAGGATCCTCTAGTATGGGTGGTGGAGATACAGATGCAGTATTGCGCAGCATCACCCAACAAGTGATAGTTGAGATGACTAGGAGTGGGGGAGAGCAAGGCTACACGATCGAGCAATTTACGTGGATGAAGCCTCCATATTTTTCTGGAGGACCTAACCCATTTGTAGCTAAAATCTGGGTTCAAGACGTTGAGGAGATTTTGGCAGTACTTGCCTGTACAAATGAGCAGGAGGTATCATTTGCGTCATTTAAACTGACAAGAGAAGCAAAGTGCTGGTGGAGATCAGCGAGACTGATTGAGGAAGAAAGGCCTGATCCAGTGCCAGTGTCATGGAGTTGATTTAAAGAATTATTCTTCAAGCGATATTTTCCTGCTATTGTTCGAAGCGCGAAGGTAGCAGAATTTTTGCATTTAGTTCAAGGACAGATAACGGTGTCGCAGTATGCTGCACGGTTTATTGAGTTATCTCGTTTCGCCCCACACCTGACACCAAATGAGGAAAAGAAAATAATGAGGTTTTAAGAAGGCCTAAGGCAGAATTTGTTTGAGCAAGTCATTGGTTTCGGGCTCAGACATTCGTGGAAGTGGTAGATAGAGCTGTTGTTATTGAGAGTGGCTTGCAGAGAGGTGTTGTAGCTCAGAGTTAGAGGAAGAGGTCCGTGCCTTACGATTATTAGGCGAGTTCCAGTAGAGGGCCATGAAGAGGAGATCGATATGGGGGTAGTCAGGGATGGATGATGGGGTGCGGTGGTTCTTAAGGTGGATGAGCTATTCCTACCTGTCCTAAATGTGGTCGGAGACATCCAAGTGAATGTAGAAGGGGAGAGGACATCTGCTACCGATGTAGGAGACTCAGGAACCAGTCTTGGTCATGCGAGCGATTTTCGACTTAGACACCAGCTCCCAGACCATATCGAGGTGGTTAGCAGGCGCCCTGTGGAGGTCAGCAGAAGAACACTACACCGGTGAGAGTCTATGCATTGACGTCGGGTGACGCCAATGCAGCTAGAGACGTAGTTATAGGTACCTTTACTGCTTTTTCATATAAAGTTGTTGTGTTCATTTGATACAGATGCTACCCATTCTTTTATTTCATCGGTGTATGTTAAGTTAACGGGGTATGAGGCACGGTTGTTAGATGTTGGGTTAGCTGTAGCTACACCAACTTGGTCAGTGGTGAAATGTAAGAGGGTACTTAGGGATTTTCCAATGACTATTCAGGGAAAGATATTGCCAGCTGATCTTGTGATATTAGATATGCAGGGGTTTGATATAATCATGGGTATGGATTGGTTGGTAGTTAATCATGCTAGTATTGATTGCCATTTGAAAGAAGTGATTTTTAAACCTCCAGGTGAGCAAGTATACAGATTCCTTAGTTCACGTGTACGTTCCTCGCCATAGCTTGCATCAACTATTCAGGTGAGGAAACTAATTCAAGATGGTTGTTAGAGATTTGTTGCCTACATAAAGGAGTGGCCAAAAGAAGAACTGAAACAAGCTAATATTCTTGTAGTCAGAGAATTTTCAGACATTTTTCCAGAAGAATTACCTGGTTTGCCACCAAACCGAGAAGTTGAATTTACTGTGGATCTTCTACCGGGGTCAACACCAATATCTAATGCACTGTACCGAATGGCTTTAGTCGAGTTAAAAGAATTAAAAGATCAATTACAAAAATTGTTAGATAAAACATTTATTGGACTCAGCGTGTCGCCCTGGGGAGCACCAGTTTTATTTGTGAAAAAGAAAAATAAGACTATGAGAATGTGTATAGATTACAGAGAGATAAATAAACTAACAATTAATAATAAATATCCTCTTCCCAAAATTGACGATCTGTTTGATCAACTCTAGGGGACCCAAGTTTATTCTAAAATTGACCTTCGTTCGGGTTATCATCAGGTGAAAGTTAGGGCAGAAGATATTTCAAAGACGACATTTCGAACGAGATATGGGCATTACGAGTTCTTAGTAATGCCATTTGGGTTAACTAACGTACCACCAGTATTTATGGATTTAATGAACCGGGTGTTCCATCAGTACTTAGACCAGTTTGTGGTTGTATTCATTGATGATATACTGGTTTACTCGAGGAGTTTTGAGGAGCACGAGCACCATTTAAGGCTGGTGTTGTAGATATTAAGAGAGAGAAAGCTATACGCGAAGTTTAAGAAATGTGAATTCTGGCTGGGGCAAGTTTCTTTTCTCGGCCATGTGATCTCTGAGGCAGGTGTATCAGTTGACACAAGTAAGATAGAGGCAGTAGTAAATTGGGTAAGGCCAGGGAATGTCCAAGAGGTTAGAAGTTTTTTAGGTTTGGCAGGCTACTACCGACGCTTTGTTGATAGTTTCTCCAGTTTATCAAGTCTGCTCATGCGACTCATGAGGAAAAATGTAAGGTTTGAATGGACTGATGACTGTGAGCAGAGCTTTCAGGAATTGAAATAGAGGTTGGTTACTGCCCCAGTGTTGGCTATTCCATCAGTAGAGGACGGGTTTGTGATATACAGTGATGCGTCCCTGAAGGGAATTGGGTGCGTATTAATGTAGCACGGCAGGGTTATTGCATATGCTTCCAGACAGCTTAAAGAATATGAAAAAAATTGTCCTGTGCAAGACTTAGAACTAGACGCAATAGTTTATGCTTTAAAAATCTAGAGGCATTATCTATATGGTGGGAAGTGTGAAATCTTTATGGATAATAAAAGCTCAAAATATTTCTTTAGCCAGAAAGATCTGAATATGAGACAAAGAAGGTGGTTAAAACTTATTAAAAATTATGACTGCACTATTAGTTACCAACCGGGGAAAGCGAATGTGGTAGCAGATGCTCTGAGCAGGAAATTAGTGGGACCAGCACTGGCAGCTATGGAAATTCAGCACCCGATCTTGATGGATTTGGAGAGACTTGGTGTGGAGTTAGTGGAGGATAATTTTCAGATATTTGTTTTCATATAGCCTACGCTATATGAGAATATTAAGTCCGCTAAGGGTGAAGACGCAGAGTTAGCAGGGGTAATAGCCAGAGTGCGGGATGGACAAGGAGAGGAGTTTGGTATCTCTGATGATGGAGCTTTGAGATTTCGCACCAGATTGTGTGTGCTGGCAGATGAAGATATTAGAAGAACGATTTTAGAAAAAGCTCACAGGTCATTATAAAGAGTTCATCCTGGTAGTACTTAAATATATAGGGATCTGTGAGAGTATTTTTGGTGGAGTGGGATGAAAAGAGAAATTTTCGAATTTGTATAGTAGTGTTTGATGTGCTAGCAAGTTAAGGCGGAGCACCAGAGATCGGAAGGTCATTTACAACCACTCTTTATTACAGAATGGAAGTGGGATCACGTCTCTATCGATTTGGGTGATTATTGATCATCTGACGAAGACCGCCCATTTCATCCCTATTAAAGTTGGCTATTCCATGGACAAACTGGCAGAAATATATGTTCAGGAGATAGTTCGCATCCATGGTGTACCGGTATCCATAGTTTCAGACCGAGATCCTCATTTTACTTCATGATTTTGGAAAAGCTTTCAAGAATCTATGGGTACACAGTTAGCATTCAGCACTGCTTTCCACCCTTAGACTGATGGTCAGACTGAGAGAACAATCCACACATTAGAAGATATGTTTCGTGTATACGTGCTAGATTTTGGGGGTAACTAGACTCAATTTATTCCGTTGGTTGAATTTGCTTACAAGAACAACTATCAGGCTAGCATTGGCATGGCACCATACGAGGCACTCTATAGTAGAAGGTGTAGTTCTCCTCTTTTTTGGGATGAAGTAGGCGAGAGGCGAGTTTTGGGTTCAAAGATAGTACAACAGGTGTATAATAATGTCCGACTAATTAAAGAAAGAAATAGTACCGTGCAGAGTCGGCAGAAAAGCTACGCAGACACTCGCCACCGGGAATTAAAGTTTGACGTGGGAGATTGAGTATTCCTGAAGGTAGCTCCTTTGAGAGGGGTTATGAGATTTAGAAAGAAGGGAAAGTTGAGCCCTATGTTTATTGGCCCCTTTGAAATACTAAAGAGAGTGGGGTCAGTTGCCTACAAGCTAGCTTTGCCGCCATTTTTATCTAGAATACACAGCGTATTCGATGTAGCTATGCTGAGGAAATACGTCCCAAATCCATCCCACATAATCAGTTATGTAGAAATAGAACTTAAAGATTCATTAGCTTATGAAGAAGTACCAGTACAGATCTTGGACAGAAAGACACAAGCTCTGTGCACCAAAGAAATTCAGCTAGTAAAAGTTTTGTGGAGAAATCATGCTATAGAGGAAGCTTCTTGAGAGCTCGAGGAACAGATAAGATAGAAATACCTGCAATTTTTCCAAAAGGTTTAGTAAGTAGTTAGGTAATGTTTCTTTTGCAGGTACATGTAATAATTTAGTTAGTAAGTAGTCCTCTAATTTTATATGTGTAGTCTCCCAGAACTTAAAATGTAACCATGGTATTCCTCCGCCATAAGTGAGGGTAAGTAATAAAATAAGTGGACAATTTTCTTCATAGAATAATGAATGGTCAAATATTAAATTTCGAGGATGAAATTTTATAAGAAAAGGAGAATGTGGAGACCCAAATAATTTTCATAATTTAAAATAAGAGAAGAGAAAAAAGAAGGAAATTAAATAGGGTCTCGTCGATGAACACAGGGGACTCGTCGATGAGCACACATGAGGGACTCGTCGACGAACACACATAAGGGTCCCGTCGACGAGAAGATACCAAGAGGATTTATCGCAGTTCTGAATTTCGTCAAAGAGGAGTGAGTATTCGTCGACGAATTTCCTTTTTGACATCGTCGACGAGGTGACATAGCTCATCGACGAAGGCCACTATATAAATAGGCCTAAACTTCATTTTTGGTCGGAATTCTTGGGCAAGTCTCTCTCTCTCTCTCTCTCCTAAATTCGTCCCTCATCCCTTCTCTCTAAGATTTCGGGCCGAATTCTCGCCGGTTTGACGACCCAAGGCCACCACGACGCTCCTGGGAAAGTTTTATTCAAGTTTGCCAGAGCGGATCGTTGGTGGGGCTGATTTGAATTTCATCCCAATCTCAGGGTAAGACATTTTATTTAGTATTCGCCTTTCCCACAATTATAAGAAATATAGGATACAAATAAATACTAATGTTTTGTTTTGGGAAATGTTATTTTCAGGAATTTAAGCAAGGAACCCTATAGGTGTAGGGCCATATTACAGTAGGAGCTTTTCATAAATTAGGTAAAGGAAATATGCTATGCTAGGGATTTTAGAATGCATGTCAGAAGATTATGCTTTTGTATATATATCAACTTATTGATCAATTTTTTCATAATATTATGATTATTATTATTATTATAGTGGAATTACAAAAATTGAGCATGAGATTTTTAACTACTCAGTTGTGTGGCCTGAGCTTATTATTGTTTAGTATGTTGATTATGGAATTTTTACAGATATCCAGTTACACAATATATCAGCAGAACATAAGATTTATAGTATTTTTTCAGAATAACATGATTTATAAACCATAACACTCAGACAGACATTATAGATATTACAGATAGATATTACAGACAGATATTATAGATATTTCAGACAGATATTATAGATATTTCAGTCAGATATTTCAGATATTACAGTTCAGAATTATAATGTTATGGTTGTTTTGAAATCATGTTAAAATAGCAAGATAATATATATAGATATTTCAGTCAGATATTTCAGATATTACAGTTCATATTTATAATGTTATGGTTGTTTTGAAATCATGTTAAAATAGCAAGATAATATATATAATGTATATAGTATTACATGATATCAAAATCCTGTGGAAATTTCATATAGATACAGACAGAAGAGCACGGTACTGTTGCTATTGCAGATAGAGTGCAACCACATTACTTAGAAAGTATGTGGATTCTGTCTAATTGCGCCAGGAGAGATTGCAGATTCCCCAGCAAGCTGGGTTGAGGTGGCCAATTTGACGAGATAGATTTGGAAATTGTTCGGGGAGACCGCAGTGGGCTAGATTGGTGAATGATATAGATATAGATTGACTTGCCTGGTAGGCCAATTAGAGCAAGTCTAACCTACGGGCCGTACAACCTTGTCATGAGGGGTTAAATTATGACATACAGATCCTAGGGTATAACAGAAGTTCCTATGTATATACAAATATATCATACAACAACAACTTATATTATCATATTAGAAGTATGTACAGATAGCAAACTCTGATACACAATTGTATTGTAAACTACATTCTATGTGTTTTTGTACAGTATATCAGCTTACTCAATTTATAGTATCAGTATTATATCAGTATGTTAAATGTGTAACTCAGCCACCACACACTAGTGATAGCATATTTCCTCTTACTGAGCATTGTCTCATCCCAGTGACTTGCTATTTTTTAGGAGATCTAGCTAGGAGAGTGGATCAGGCTCGCGGGTAGAGGTTGTCTTGCGATACCCTTGCTGGAAGAGTAAGTGTATTTTTGGTGCCAGTGATTTGGGGTAGATCCTGGGTTTTTGATGTTGTCACTAGGTGTTGACCTTATAGGTCATATCCCTGTTTTGATTATGATAAATAATCATGTATTGAATGACTATCTAGTTTATGTGCAGGAATTCTAAGTGACAGATCGTAATGCACAAAGAAAAGATTAAAGATTGAAGACAAAATTTCTGTTATATTGTATTTCATATTTATTCAAAGGGTATGTAATAGTAAATAGGTTCTTTGGTTTGTAATAATTGTATGCATCACCTGCATGATCTAATACGTAAGTTCAACCCAAGAATAACTAAAAAGCATCTAGAAAGACCTTAGGGAACACCCTTCGGTCGACCGACAACGGATTTTTTTGGTGTTCCCAAAAAGACCTAGAAAATGACCTTAGGACACTTATACATGCACATATATATATATATATATGGTCATTTGTTTAGGGTGATTGCATAGGGACAAAGAACTGAAATGCACTGAAATTGCATGATCCGTTGATCGTACTTGAGAGTACAAAACTAGTCGATCGACCGAACCGGTGCCGGGTCAACTGTTTGACCATGGCCCAATTGACCGCACTTCTCAGTTCATTAGTTCTCGGTCGACCGAAACCAATCTGGGTCAACGTGTTAACCGCAGTCCGATCAACCGAGCTTGTAAAGCTTATTTGACCCTGGTCGACCGAAACCTTCTCTAATTAACAATTTGACCATCTGGTCGACTGAGCCATTTTTGTACACCAACTACCTGGTCGACCGAGAGTCCTCAGGAAAAATCCCAGCGGTCTGGTCAACCGAACGATCTAGTTCAAAATGGTCTAGTCGACCAAACCTCAGAGAAATGGAAAATCGCCTTTGGAAAAACACTTTCGGTCAACCGAGCCCTTAGTTCAAAATCCTCCTAGTCGATTGAACCATATGAGATCTGGCCGACCGAAACTATTCTGGTCGACCGGACCTCTCGGGTTGCCTTACATTTTTACCATGGTTAACTTATTTTTGTTTAAGTTAAAATATTTAAAACATCATTAATTTTTTCTAATATTCCCGACTATATCCCTAATGGTCATATTTTAGGGGTTTTCTATTTATTCCCATTCATTTGGGAAGATTTATAACTTGATCAACATACTTTATTAAAGATTCTCTATCAAGTTCAAATATCCATAATACTCAGATCTAAGCCCTATTCACTTATACTTACCTGCTACTATTGTCTAGACCCTCTGTAAGTCGATTGAGTGTTTGTTTGGAAAGGTTTGCTCTCCTTGTTCTGATTGACACAATTTTCTTGAGAGCCAAACCTAAGGATTCTTAGGGGACTTTGTTGATAAGTCTATCCTAAGAAGACTTTGATAGATCTTCTAAGCTTGCACCTTCTTTGTAATATCTTGAGAAGATTGTATTTGTTTTTGGTTGCAAAATATTTTCAAAATACTTTCAAATATCTAGTGTGCTTTATCTTGATAAATATTTAAAGAGATATTTGTTTGTGTGAGAAAAATCTTTGTTGCTATATTCATTGATTTATATCTTTAGTTGAATACAAAAGATTAATCTCATTTAGCAAACCAAATCTATATACTACTTGAGCTTCATATACATATATGTATTGAGAAAACTTGTTGATTGAAATATATGGAGTGTGGCTAATATCTTTGCTTGAGCATTTAGATTGAATATCTAGTGATACAAAGATCATATAGGTTTGCACTCTCACGCACTCATTACGACGATAGTAAATCTATTTGAGAGTAGACATCTTAAACCACACTGAGCTTACATATTATTTTATATTGTGGTGTATGTTATTGTGCATATTTGGGTACATATCTGCTTTATAAGAAAGCACAATCATTGTACCATTTGATTGTAATACACATCTGTTATATTTCCAGGCATGGGCTTGAAGAAGGAGACTAGCCCTGGAATAATCCCTGATTGGCTTAGACCCAGTTAGGAAAGTTAGGTGCGTCGTCCTGTTAAGGCGTGTAGGTTGAGGTCAGCCTCACTAATTGACCTGATTAAGGTTAAGGTCAGCCTTGTGCTAATTGACCTGGTTGTAATCGGTGTTGCTCCACCCTTAAGTGAGCTATTAGTGGAATCCTCGAGCTTGCAAGTTTGATGCGGGGACGTAGGCACAGTTGGGCGAACCCCGATAACATATCATGTGTTTATTTACATTTTCGCACTCTATATTTACCGCACACATATGTTATTGTATGAATGATGCGCTTGATTTAAATTTCTACATATCTTATACACTCGCATATTTGGAATTATATAGACCGACCCTAGGTTGTTTTATACGGATATTTAACCTAGGCGATAAATCCGACAATTCTAATTCACCCCTCTCCTAGGAATACAACAATCCTAACAACTGGTATCAGAGCCTTGTTGCACTTGATTTAAACGTTTTTTGCAAAAAAATCGCAATGGCTCGATTTGGTGTTTCCCCATTCGGAGAGGGACAGTTACATACTAGTCCTCCATTATTTTGTGGTGTCGATTACACCACCTGAAAAATTAGAATTACCATATTTTTAAAATCTATGGACTGGAGGGTCTGGCTTGTGACTGCTAAAGGAAGATGTGCACAAATAAATGAATATGATTTTAATGTGATTAATTCTAATGCCATGGACATGTTATACCTTGCGTTAGATTCTGATATTTTTGTTGAGTATGTGGCATGTCATAGTGCACAGGAAATCTGGAATGAACTAGAAAAGAAATATGAAGAATCCCAGGAGAAGGAGATCGTAACTCCTCCGAATACTCCAAGCTCAAATGATCAGGAGGAGATAAATCATGAGCTAGAAATCAAAGAGGTATATGATTCTCACTCTAGCTTGTTTGATGGCTTGTGTGATGAATGTTGTGATGGGTCATATACTGAATCATCTATTGATAATACTGTAAATGGTCCACGCGATGTTTGCTATGAAAAATCTTGTGATGAATCATCTGTTTGCTCATGTGACATTTACTATGATGATTCTTGTGCAAAATCATGTGATGTATCATATGCAGAATCATCTGAGAGTATTTGTGATAGTCTTGTTGAACATGCATGCAATGATTTATATGAAAACTATTGTGTTAATTCTTTTAATGAATCATGTGTTATTTAAATATTAAAAGCATGTTGTCGCATGAAAAACTAAAAAAGACTTTATTGAAAATGCACAAGTTTCTAGTTAGAATTTCTAAGCATAAAATACTTTTGAAGAGTGAGAACAAAAGAATAGCAAAACAATTAAAGGGGTTGGAAAATTTTCATGCTATTCTTGAAAAGAAAAAGATTGAGAAAATATTGAAAATTGCATGCTTAGATGAAGAAATAGATGATTATTCCAAAACGGCTTTCAAAACTAAAAATGACAAGAATAATCATAATAAACCCTTAAGAATTAAAAAGAAAAACATTTTCAAGAAGGTTTCAACCTTAATTCATATATACCATAGTCTTTCCTCATCAAACAAAAAGAATTTAAATAAGCATAATTTTTCACGTATATACAAAACATGCTTATTTCATGAAGTAAAGGGGCACGCGTGGTTTAACTGTCTATTTAGATGTGCCAAAGGCTTGAGTAAAGAAATGGAGTGGGTTGTCATGAAAGCAAACCCCGTAGGTCCTAAGGAAAAATGGATTTAAATTAATACTATTTAATATTTCCTTAGTTCCTAGGCTTAGGTTTAGGGGGTTGTGATGACTGTACGTTTGGGAAGTGGCTTAGGTGTAAAATGTAGAAGCTTTGTATACACATCCACTTCCTAATGGACAAGGCTTCTATGCCTAGTATTTAATTCAAAATGCTTAACCCATGCTAACATGAATCACAAGTTTAAGCATATTGTTGTCCATTGCACAAAATTGAGTATTAGGGTTCCATCTTATACCATATATTACTATACCCTAAACTCATTTTTGGATATGAAAAGCCTAAATCAAAATCAAGTCATTACTCTAGGCTTAAAGCACTATTGATCATAAATGACTAATATATATTGAGTGCTTCTCATAGCTATAACCAAATTAGAGGCATCCACTAGGGGATTGGTCCCTTTGAGCTTAAATTGTAAATCCTTTAATTTTGGTTTAGTCCCTCCATAAGAAATCTGTACCAAACGATGATCATATTAGGTATAGATTCATCCTTTCTCTGGTTTGTATCCTTGTTCCAAATTGTGATAATATCTAAAGGATACTTTCCAATCACCAAAAAGCATTGTTCACAACATTCACAAATCCTATATGCTCTTTGCCCAAGCATGAACATGATTACTAAGCACGAAAATATTTTTGACAAATGTCCTACTTTTGAATACTCTCTTGAACTTAAATAAAATGTTTAATCTTTAAGAGTATTCATTCTTTACTTGTCACACATAAGCTCTCAAAACGTTAAGTCATATCTTTTAGAGCTTTATGTACTTAGAAATGAGTTAAATGGCTAAAATTATTTGCACTAGGTTTTAGATCTAGATTATGAAATGAAGTTTGAAAGAAACCTATGCATGATCAGTTAAATTTAATAGTCATTCTAACTCATGCCTCTCACACATGTATTAGATTCATAAGAAAAGAGGCAGACATAGGCTTAGTACACTTAAAGAAATATATATTGTGATTGTTTGGTCCTCTAAGCTTATTCATCCAAAACCAAGCATATATCATCAAAAATCTTAAAACACTTGCTTAAAGAACTAGAAAATGAAAAAGGCATAAATTGAAGAAGTGCATAACTCAGGGGGGAGCATTACTCTTCATGAATATATATACATTAAATGCTCTTAGGAATTTTTGTCTTTCATGCCCATATGCCTTCATATTAAAAGCACTGAATTCCTACTATTCATTATGCATTAAATGAGTATATCTTATAATGGATAGTTTATCTTTTGTATCATATGTTGATTATACTACTAGATTGCATGGCTGTGTTGAAAGCCTCCGGCATGGCGGATGCAGTTGATGAGAATTGCATGCTGGTAGTAGATTATAGGTTCTTGCATGCTCAAAATACTATTTTAAATTGATTGTTTGAATCTATTAGGCTTTGGTGCATAAAAATTTGGAAAATGTCTGATTTACATACGGTGTGCTGCCGAAATTTTGACAAGATTTTTCCCAAACCAAAACCCTATGTTAAAGATGATTATAAACTTTAAAATATTTTTGAAAGGATGAGTGAAAACTCAAGTAGATAATTAATCTTCATCCTAGCATAATCATCAATTGTTTAGAAAGGATCATATCCATCCCTATAGGAAGCGCGTAAATGATCCATATGCATCACTTTCATTTATTGAATATCGAGGCTCTTGAGAATACCCAAAACATTATATCTAGTGCTTAAAGGCTTATGTTTTGATATGAAATGTTCTTGGGTCATGAACATTATTGCATGCCTTAATATATATCTTCTGATGCATCCATGGTCTATAGGGACAACTATACTAATCAAATGATATCATGTAATTGACAAATGCTCAGTATAGTTGATTTTAAAGATTTGGATTGATGACTTATACTACTAAGCATAATGAAATTAATCTTTAGTTAGTATAAGTAGTTAAAGAATCTAAGCACGTACTCAAATTGAAATGGGGAGCATCTAGACATAAACTCCTATCATGTTCTGCTTTCCCATATGTTTAGCTTAGATCTATTGTGAACTCATTGTGGCATGTGATTGAATGAAATGTATTATTGAAAATCATAATCTGAAGCATGTTTATATCGCCACAAGTGTTTGTGTTTACCATATGATCTTGCATGTGAATGTTAAATTTGTAGGATCATTATGGTTGTGTTTTTTCTGGTTATAATTTAGTATGTGTATAATTGACAAACCAGAAAAATGTTGCTTGCTTGTTTTAAAATTAAAATTTTCTTTTTCAGCAAACACCCCCTGTATTGTAAGCAAACATCATTTAGGGGGATATATATTTATTTACGTATATATATTTATCTACATTAACTTTTGGCAAGATCAAATTTCAAAACAAACTCTCTTTCCTCTTGCATCATTATTATTATATACATACATGTATTTCAAAATTGCATAACTTTGAGTATAGTCTTAATTAACTATCATGCTTTTAAAATGAAATACAATATGTCATGCATATGCGCTGAATGATTAATATTTGTTGCATGCTGAATTTATTTGATAGGATGAGTATATAAGAAATGCACTTAAGAGAACATCATCCTTGAGCTTAATTCAAGTAAGCGTGCATGCAAATATACATGGGAATTTAAGTCCCAATCTTAGAATAAATCAGTAAGAACTTAATGCCTAAAATCTCTTGCATGCTAAGTAAAACTAAGAAGAATGAACATATGAGGGATGTGCTTAAATGAAATTCATTCGTGAGCATAAACACACTTATGTATGCCTGAGACTATATCGGGGAGTTTAAGCCCCATCCTTGTTAAGAGAATTATAACTCACCAAGCTCATTGGGCTCATACTATTAATTGGTTTTATTTTTGAGTCTGATTTGTTCCATAACTTATACTATGTTAGAAACTTAATAAACTCTCATAATTAATGTAAGTATAAGTAGATGCTTCCTAGACATTTCATAGTTTACATAAATTTAGGGGGAGCTCTTAAGTGGAATTTACAAGTCTTTGCAACTGATATCATTGTTCTCATGTTTTCTTGCCTTAGACTTTGTGAGTGTTGATTATTGCTTGTGTGCATATTTCTATATCTATAGCACAATCATATTGGACTTAATGAGTATTGATTATGATTTGTGATGGCCACTACCTTTGACCATTTCATGATGATATTGAAATTTATACTTGATAGATGGACCAAAATGGACTGTATGAGTCAATTACTGTGGATAATTGAAAATTTGAACTCAATCAGGTCATTTCTATATAGATATTTTCGGGGAATCTTCTGTTTTTCAAACGGCATGCTGCCGAATTTTCTTCAAATTATCCCAAACCATATCTTGTATATAAATGATTTTTTTCCTCTTATTTGCCTACATATACTTAATAGTTTATTTAGGCCTCTTTTGTTATTGCCAAAAGGAGGAGAAGTAGGTAGGTATTTGTCATCATAAAAAAGAGGGAGATTGTTGATCTTATAGGTCATATCCCTATTTGATTATGAAAAATACTCATGTATTGAATGACTATCTAGTTTATGTGCAGGAATTCTAAGTGACAGATCATAATGCACAAAGAGAAGATCAAAGATTGAAGACCCAATTTTTGTTGTATTGTATTTCATATTTATTCAAAGGGTCTATAATAGTAATAGGTTCTCTGGTTTGTAATAATTGCATGCATCACTTGCATGATCTAATACGTAAGCTCAAACCAAGAATAACTAAAAAGCATCTAGAAAGACCTTAGGGAACACCCTTCGGTCGACCGACGCCGGATTTTTTTGGTGTCCCCAAAAAGACCTAAAAATGACCCTAGGATACTCATACATGCACATATATATATATGGTCATTTGTTTAGAGTGATTGCATAAGGAAAAAGAACTGAAATGCCGTGAAATTGCATGTTCGATCGACCGTACTTGAGAGTACAAAATTGGTCGGTCGACTGAACCAGTGCCAGGTCAACTATTTAACCATGGCCTGAATGACCGTACTTCTCAGTTCATTAGTTCTCAATCGACCGAAACCAGTCTAGGTCAACGTGTTGACCGCAATCCGGTCGACCGAGCTTCTAAAGCTCATTTGACCCCAGTCGACCAAAACCCTCTCTGGTCAACAATTTGACCATCTAGTCAGCTGAGCCATTTTTGTACACCAATTACCTGGTCGACCGAAGGTCCTTAGGAAAAATCTCAACGATCTGGTCGACCGAACCAGCCAGTTCAAAATGGCCTAGTCGACCGAACCTCGGAGAAATGGAAAATCGCCTTTGGAAAGGTACTTTCGCTCGACCGAGCCCTTAGTTCAAAATCCTCATAGTCGATCGAACCATATAAGATCTGGTCAACCGAAACTGTTCTGGCCGACCAGACCTCTCAGGTTGCCCTGCATTTTTACCATGGTTAACTTATTTTTATCAGAGTTAAAATATTTAAAATATCATTAATCTTTTCTAATATTCCTGACTATATCCCTAACGGTCATATTTTAGGGGTTTTCTATTTATACCCCTTCATTTGGGAAGATTTATAACTTGATTAGCCTACTTGATTAAAAATTCTCTCTCAAGTTCAAATATCCATAATACCTAGATCTAAGCCTCATTCACTCATACTTACTTGCTACTATTGTCTAAACCCTCTGTAAGTTAATTGAGTGTTTGTTTGGAAAGGTTTGCTCTAATTGTTCTATTTGATTGATACAATTTTCTTGAGAGCCAAACCTAAGGATTCTTAGGGGACTTTGTTGATAAGTCTATCCTAAGAAGACTTTGATAGATCTTCTAAGCTTGCACCTTCTTTGCAATATCTTGAGAAGATTGTATTTGTTTTTGGTTGCAAAATATTTTCAAAATACTTTCAAATATCTAGTGTGCTTTATCTTGATAAATATTTAAAGAGATATTTGTTTGTGTGAGAAAAATCTTTGTTGCTATATTCATTGATTTATATCTTTAGTTGAATACAAAAGATTAATCTCATTTAGCAAACCAAATCTATATACTACTTGAGCTTCATATACATATATGTATTGAGAAAACTTGTTGATTGAAATATATGGAGTGTGGCTAATATCTTTGCTTGAGCATTTAGATTGAATATCTAATGATACAAAGATCATATAGGTTTGCACTCTCACGCACTCATTACGACGATAGTAAATCTATTTGAGAGTAGACATCTTAAACCACACTGAGCTTACATATTATTTTATATGGTGGTGTATGTTATTGCGCATATTTGGGTACATATTTGCTTTACACGAAAGCACAATCATTGTACCATTTGATTGTAATACACATCTGTTGTATTTCTAGGCACGGGCCTGAAGAGGGAGACTAGCCCTGGAATAGTCCTGGATTGGCTTAGACCCGGTTAGGAAAGCTAGGTGCGTCGTCCTGTTAAGGCGAGTAGGTTGAGGTCAGCCTCGCTAATTGACCCAGTTAAGGTTATGGTTAGCCCTGTGCTAATTGACCTAATTGTAATTGGTGTTGCTCCACCCTTAAGTGAGCTATTAGTGGAATCCTTGAGCTTGCGAGTTTGAGGCAGCGACTTAGGCAGAGTTGGTTGAACCCCGATAACATATCGTGTGTTTATTTACATTTTTGCACTCTATATTTACCACACACATATGTTATTTTATGAATGATGCACTTGATTTAAATTTCTACATATCTTATACACTCGTGCATTTGGAATTATATAGACCGACTCTAGGTTGTTTTATACGGATATTTAACCTAGGCGATAAATCTGAAAATTCCAATTCACCCCTCCCCTCTTTTGGGAATACACCAATCCTAACATTAGGTATTTTGTGTTGTAAATATACTTCAAAGTATTATAGTTTTCTGGTATTGTATAAGGATGTTTATAGTTTCTTGTATATCGTTGTTTAGGTATGTATGATGTACAGAGTTTCCTTAGTACTCCTTTGGGCTTGAGATCTTTCAGTAGTTTTACAAATAGATTGATTGTATTTTTTATTTATAAAAAAATTATATAAGTAGCAGGTCATTACAGGTCAGGCTACTATCAGGTGAGGATTGTTGATGGGGATGAGCTGAAGACTACTTGTGTGACACGATATAGGGAATATGAATTCTTGGTGATGCCATTCGAGTTTACGAATGCGCCTACAACAGTCTGTACCTTGACAAACCAGGTTTTTCATGAGTACCTTGACAAGTTTGTCGTGGTGTACCTGGATGATATTGTTGTCTATAGTTCCACTCTGGAGGAAGATAAAGAGCATCTACGGAAGGTGTTCGATAGGCTGAAGGGGAACAATCTATATGTGAAGAAAGAGAAGGGCTCTTTCGCTCAGCGGAGCATCAAATTCCTTGGTTATGTGATTAAACAAGGTCATATCAGGATGTATATAGAGAAGGTAAGGGCAATTCAAGAATGGAAGATCCCAACGATAGTGAGGGAGTTGTGTTCCTTTCTTGGCCTTGCCAACTACTACATGAAGTTCGTAGAGGGGTATTCATGGAGAACGGCTCCTATGAAAGAACTACTGAAGAAGGGTCATGGGTGGAACTAGACAGAGAAGTGTCAAGGAGCCTTTGATGATTTGAAGGATGCGATGATGAGAGATCTGATACTATCTCTTCCGGATGTCATGAAACGCTTTGAATTACAGACTGATGCATCAGACTTCACCCTTAGAGGAGTCTTGTTACAAGAGGGACATCCTATTGCGTACGAAAGTCGTAAGCTTAGTGAAGTAGAGTGGAAGTACACAGCTCAAGAGAAGGAGATGCTAGCGGTGATACATTGTCTTTGCGTGTGGAGGCATTACTTACTTGGGTCATGGTTTGTGGTGAAAATAGATAACTCGGGTGTTAGCCATTTCTTCACACAACAAAAGTTGACATCCAAGCAGGGCTGATGGTAGAAATTCTTGGCAGAATTTGATTTTTCCTTTGAGCACAAGGTAGGGCAATTGAACCAAGTCGTGGATGCACTGAGTAGGAAGGCTGAGCTGGAGGCCTTACCGATGGTAGCACATTTGAAATTGAGTACTGTTACCACAATTATGTGGGAGAACATCAAGGAGAACTTAGCTAAAGAACCAATTGCGTAGAACTTAATGAAGCTTATCGAAGAAGGGAAGGCACGACAATTCTGGATGGAAGATGGATTGTTGATGACCCATGATAATCGGCTCTTTGTGCCACAAGCTGGTGATCTGAGGAAGACATTATTGAATGAATGTCATGATACCATGTGGGCCGGACATCCAATATGGCAGCACACTTTGGCCTTACTGAAGCAGGGGTACTACTGGCCACACATGTGTGATGATGTGGTTGATTATATCCGAACTTGTCTCACTTGCCAACAAGACAAGGTGGAGCAAAGGAAAATTGTAGGGTTGTTGGAGCCCCTACCAGTATCGTCCAAACCGTGGGAAAGTGTCTCATTGTACTTCATCACCAACCTACCCAGAATGGGAGATGCAGGGTCTATACTTGTTAATATAGAAAGGTTTTCAAAGTATGGTACATTCATAACCGCACCAAAGTACTGTTCGAAAGAGGAGACAGCATAGTTATTTTTCAAGAATATTTTGAAATATTGGGGTGTTCCCCAAGACATTGTTAGTGACCGAAATCAAGATTTACTGGAAACTTCTGAACAGAACTTTTCAGGATCCTCGGTTCACAACTTAAAATCTCTTTGAGTTATCACCGACAGACAGATGGACAGACAGAGAGATTCAATGGGCTACTGGAAGAGTAATTGTGCCTTTTCGTCAACGCCAACTAGAAAAATTGGGTGCAACTACTTGATGTGGCTCAATTCTAATTCAATGCCCAAAAGAGCTCAATAACCAACAAGAGCCCTTTTGAGCTTGTTATAGGCCAACAGCCTCTGTTACCTCACACGATGGATGATTCGTACAAAGAAAAGAGTCTCAGGGTGTACATCTTCACTAAAGAATGGAGACAGAATGCTGAGATTGCCTAAGCCTACTTGGAGAAAGCTACTAAGCGGATGAAGAAGTGGGCAGATTGGGGGAGAAGATCGCAACACTTCAACGTAAGTGACTTGGTGCTTGTTAAGCTCAATCCTGAATAGGTCAGGTCATTATGAGGACAAGATAGGAGACTACTTCGCAAATATGAAGGACCAGTCCCTATCTTGGCCAAAGTCGGGAAGGTCTGCTACAAAATCAACTCTCCGACTTGGATAAAAGTGCATCCTGTGTTTCACGTCAGCTGCCTCAAGTCGTACAACGCTGACACTGACGATTCGAGCAGAAGTAAGTCAACCAGATCAGAAGTGAGTACAGTTCAACCTAACAAACATGAAGTTGAAGATATCCTCATGGAAGAAGCTGCAAAAGTTCTTAGTGAAGTGGAAAGGCCTTGGTGATGAACAAATCGGATGGCTTTTTTTGGAAGATATGCAACCGTTCGTGGACAAAGTTGAAGTGTACCTAACATCAAAGTCTACAAGGATGTCAACCGCATAAGTGGAGGAGAATGTCATGAGCTAAGCTTGTTCAGGGCATTATACTTGCCTGTGACCGCTTTCCTGGTTTGTTTGGGATGGGTTTCCATAATGTAAATACTTGTGTAGGGTTATTTTCTAGTATTTATTTCATTGTATGCCAAATATGGCAGTATGACTCCTTAATCACTTTGATGTTTCCTTGTGCCAAAGTGAGAATAGCCTAGAAAGCTCTTTAGGGAAGGGTGAGTGTTTATCAGTCATTGTAAAACTTACTAGCTTTTGTCAACGTGTTTAGCCTACTTGTCTCCCTCGCTAAGCAGACAATGTCAATGAAGGTGTTGTTAATGAATTACGTTTGCTGCAATGTTTACTTCTTGCTTGCCATGAATTTCATGAATTGATTAATGTTTTCTGCAATGTTTACTTCTTGCTTGCCATGAATTTCATGAATTGATTAATGTTTTCGTTGTTATTTGAATGAATGCTAATGAAAGTGTTTCATGGATGAATGTTGGTAAACGATAGACTATCTAGTTAAGCAAGAGTGCTTTAGCTAGCGCTGCATAACCTTTCACAAAGGTGTGAAAATAGTCAGACCGTGACACTAGTGGATGATATTGATTACAAGTCTCGGGTGATCAGTGTGTCGTATAACCTAGATGCCTGCCTTCCCAGAATAGCTCTGTTACCCAATTACTCCAGTACCTTCTCATTCTCTCCCTTCCAATATTATGAAGATTACCCACCATATTACTTAAGCAACTTCACTTTACTCAATTGTTCACATTCCAAGCTCAGATCGGATACATCATCAATGTCTTCGCTCTATCTATTCTCTTGCCTCAACTCCTCCACCCACCAAGTTTATGGTTTGGAGGATGACACTAACATTGCTGAAGAGCCCCTTTCAAACTACACGAAGATTGGTACCACCCTTCCATCAATCATCAGTTATATATTCCACTACGGTTTTAGTCTCAAATGGGCAGAACCAAAATGCGAGGAATGCAGATTGATGAAGAACTCCTCATGTCATAAACCCAAACATAAATTAGGTACACACACACACACACACACACACACACACACACACACACATATATATATATATATATATATATATACATATTAATGAATTCTCCTTCTCATCTTTGCCCAATGATGACCTTATATAGTTAAATTGAATCCCAATAGTCCCTAATTAAACAGACGCATTGCAAGTCTTTCGTCTTATGCATGATACTTTCTCTTGCAATTTTGGACATTTAGATCAACTTCATGAGCAATTCAGCTTGACTAACTAAGACATATAGTTCCAAATTGCAGAGGTACTCTTAATTAACTTCAATTACTAATTGACTACCATTCTTGTAAAATTTATAGGTGATGTCGCAAAGCTAGAGACTGCAGGTGAAGCTATATTATATAGATAAACCTACTCACACTTTTATTTGAAACTTATATTTTTTGGAGAAAAGAAATTTGCATAAAGGGTTATTGACATATTATTGTGTTCTAAATGCAGGCATAATCTTAGGTTCATTTGCTCTTCTACTAATTGCAATTGGTGTTTACTATGTCCATAGCATAGAAAGAACAGAAAGAGAGCATAGAGCCAGGGTTGAGAAATTTTTGGAGGACTATAGAGCTCTTAAACCCACACGATACTCTTATGCTGACATTAAGAAGATCACCCACCAATTTAAGGACAAGTTGGGTGAAGGAGGTTATGGAGCTGTATTCAAAGGAAAGCTTTCCAATAAAATTCTTGTCGCTGTGAAAATCCTCAACGTTACCCATGGAAATGGTGAAGAGTTCCTCAATGAAGTGGGAACCATGGAAAGAATCCACCATGTCAATGTGGTTCGCCTCGTGGGCTTTTTGTGCCGATGGATTTAGAAGAGCTCTTGTGTATGAATTCTTACCGAATGAATCGCTTGAGAAGTTCATATTTTTAGAAAACCTTAAGAAGTCTCTTGGTTGGAAGAAGCTTAAAGACATTTCTCTTGGCATAGCTAAAGGAATTGGATATTTGCATCAAGGGTGCAACCAACGAATCCTCCACTTCGATATCAAACCCCATAATATCTTGCTGGACCAAAACTTCAACCCAAAGATCTCCGATTTTGGTTTGGCTAAGTTGTGCTCTAAAGAACAAAGTGTTATATCTCTCACCAGTGCTGGTCCTAGAGGAACATTGGGCTATATTGCTCCTGAAGTGTTCTCTAGAAATTTTGGGAGCATCTCGCACAAATAAGATGTCTATAGTTTTGGAATGTTGTTGCTTAATATGGTTGAAAGGAGTAAAAATACAGAAGAGAACGGCAGTCAAGGGTATTTTCCAGATTGGATTTATAATCAGCTAGAACGAGGAGAAGCTATAGGAAGTGGGATCGATAGCGGTGGAGATGCGAATATTGCAAAACAACTAACAATTGTAGGTCTTTGGTGCATTCAATGGTATCTAGTGGATCGACCATCAATAAAAGTTGTGGTACAATTGCTAGAAGGAGAAGGTGGCAGTCTGATCATGCCGCCAAATCCTTTTGGTTCTACAAGTCCAATGACAGCAAGTTCAGCAAAGCAAAAAAGTACTTTCGACATAGAATTACCAACTATTTCTGAATCAAAGTCAGGAAATTAATTTAGTATACTAATATTATGAATTTTATAGGAGACAAGAGACATCCAACGTCATGTTGCTTTACTTTACCTTTGGATTATAAGTGTTTTAAGCTAAATCTAGTGGAATTGTATCAGCTCTGTTTGCATTTGTTGCTGTTCAAAGACTTGTTTTTCTTGCTCCTCTTCAAAATCTGTTCATCAAGCTTCTTGCTTGCTTGATTGATTCCTCTTGAATAAAGATCCTCTTACCTTTTAAAAAAATATTACAAATTACTTTTTATTATCGTTATGTGATGTCCTCAAGATCACGATACAACTTGGTACTCATCTATCTATACGGCCATTTTAAATGTTTTCTTCTAGATAAAATAAGTATTGTTATAGGATAAATTGTATCATATTTTGCTATTAGCATTATAGTGAAAAAAATTAGGTCCTTCTAGAGGATCACATTGATCCTTTGGTCAAGCCTCCTCCCAATGAAATCACTTCAACACTAGGTTCTACCAAATTACATGTGAGTCTTACTAAGTGGGATTCATTTTTCGAAATTACCTCATTAGGCAGGGAGGTTTGACTAGAGGACTAGAGTGGTTGTCCTCTGGGAGGACCTAATTTTTTTCTCCGCATTTAGACTCACACAAGTGAAAATTTTGATTTGATGTGAGTCGTAGTGATCATATGGGTCCTATAATAATTTAATAAGTCAAAATATTAATATAACATTTTGTGATTGTAAATCACATTCTTTACAAGTATTTCTCTCGAATTTTCCTTGTGGTGCCAATTTTGTGACTAGCATGGCCACATAAAAGTTTTAAAAAATGATCTAAAATATTATAATTAAAAAAAAAAAAGTAGCTATTCATTCTAGATGCTCAAATTAGCATGTTGAATTGGAATGGAGGTAGAAACAAAATAATTTTTAGGAAAAATTACTTCACCGTTGATTCATAATCCAATTATATAATTAGATTACTTAGATAAATAAATCATGCATGTTATATCCAATTACATAATTAGATTACTTAGACAAATAAATCAAGCATGTTATATGATTGACGTCTCAAATTTTTAAGGTGAGAGGAGAAAATTTTGATTGATTTCGTTATCTAATTAACTTGGTTGGAGTTGAATGTATTTGATTTTAGTGTTATCAGAGGAGATGGATTTAGATGGACCACAAACTTCATTCTATTGAGTGGGCACTCATTTTTGTTACGTAAGTAACTTTATCACTATAATAATAATAATTTGACTAACTGTTTTTTGCAATTGTCTTTTTTCATTTATTTTTCAATTGTACATAGTTTGAATTAAATTGCCACTAACTGTTTTTTGCGATTGTTCAAGAGATACATCTTGTACTTTCATTTTTGTTTGGTTATAGAGAACAATTTAAATTTATAATTTATAATATAATTTTTTTTCAAAATTTGTATATAAAATTTTAAAAATTAAAAAGTAAGATTAGGTTTAACAATTTTTAAAAATTAAAAATAAGACACGTATTCACTCAAAAATTATTTTCAAATGGTCTAAAAGGAAAATAAATGGTTAGTTACAAAGAAAAGTTCTGACATGTAAGAGATTTAAAATCCACAAATCATATGATGCCCAATACAAATAATACCAATGTTTTGATATGAATTTTGATCATATCCATTTAGGAATATTTAATAGGCCCCAAATTTTACATCATATAATTATGTACACGTCTTTTTTTATTTCTTTTTTCTCTAGAAAAGCTAGCGGCTAGACAAGTCAATAGAAACCAATGACAAATTATGAAGAAAAACAAAGATAGCAATTGTGACTTTTATGAAAAATGTGTGGATGAGGATGGATTAATCAATTGTGAAAATACGTCGTATTTTCTAACATATTTTCCATGTAGTAAGTAGTAATACGTCGACTAGTTATTGGACTAAGTAGTAATAGCATTAAAGCTTGGATGCCAATCTCAAGCATGCCAACTCGAAGGAGGAAAAATTGAACTATATATAACTTAGTCACGCCACTTGAAATGCCCCAATCATGAGCTGTATGGGACGCACATTTTCTAACATATTTTCCATGCCAGTCTGGAACATCATCAGTCCACAATGAATAATAGTTTCCATAACTTTCGGAGCTTCACCCAATTGTCAAGTCTTCAATTGGAAACCAATGAATTGGAAACCAAGTGAGTATACCGCATAAGTTCAACCAACGAATTAGAAAATAAGTACTTATAACATGATTTGGTCAAGAATTTTTAAACAAGAAATATTTTCACATTTTATTCATATTATTTTATTCTAATTAGACATCTTTTAGGAAACATTTTGCATGTACACAGACACGTATAACAAGTATTTGATGCACAATACAAGTGGAGTAACTATTATAATGCATATGAATTTTTAAGGAAAAATTCATAACTATTTCAAAATTTCACCATAAAAATATTTATTCTATTATTATTTACTTGTTTCATATAGATGAAATAATATAAACTTTTGGTGAGTGATTTCTCTCAAAATCATTAAATCCCTACACAATTCTTTTTATTACGTTCTCATCACAGGTCATGCTATTCTTAAAACTACATACACACACACACACATATTGATAAACCCCAAATATATCACCTACCATAATTCAAGAGGAGACCAAAGCGTGACATTAATGAGGATAGTTACCGCTCAAGTCAATTGCCCAGTCAAAGCAATTGACGCCCAAGTCATGACTACATCAAATAATTCAAAGTCGATGCATTGGATCGATTGAGATCGTCCAAAACACCGTCGTCCGACACCTAGACGTACTCAACGCCATTTGATCCATCGGCAATCAAGACCCTACCCAGTGCAAGCTCTCCATTCGCGGCCTCGGATTGAACACCACCATCAAGAACCTCCGCAATCTCTTCTCCGCCTATGTCAACCTCAACGAAGTCGTCGTTATCCTTGGCAAGGTCACTGGGAGAAGTAAAGGGTATGGGTTTGTCACGTTCAAGCACGTCAAAGGTGCCTTGCTCACTTTGAAGAAGCCAAGTAAGAAAATTGAAGGACGAATAAGTGGGACCCAGCTTGCAGTATTGGGAAATTCTAGGTCTAATGCGAATCCGACTGCAATTGATGTTTTCATGCGCAAGATTTATGTAGCCAACGTGCTTGATTCTTAAGGTATAATTTTTCTCCATGACACAATAATAACTTCGAAAGAAAAAAAAAACAAATAGATGCCACATTTTCAACGCTTGAAGAGCTCCACCTTGATAGCTAATAATAATTAATAGGATGTTCTACAAGTCGTTTAATTGATTGAACGGTCAAGTTTAAGAAGCAAGAAAAAAAACAACCGCACCCAATCAAGGTTGCATCTAACCCAGCAACTGCACAAATCTAAAAAGGTGTGCATCTGCATAAATCCATCCTA